>NW_004524585.1:14076759-14103282 GCF_000260255.1 Octodon degus | reverse complement strand
TTTTTTTTTTTTTTTTTTTTAATGCAGATTGTATTCACTGTAGTTGTTTTCATGGCCAACCAGTAGAACCCCCACCACGACCTGCGGGCTCAGGGCTCAGATACCGGGAAATCCATGCCAAGGCGTGCTTTCCTCATGGGGCTCGTAGCCTGGCTGGGTAGGCCACAGCAGACAGCAAGGATGGCATGTAGGTCTGTGCAGAGGTCTCCTGGGCAGCTGTGGGAGCAGCCACCCTTCTTCGGGGACTGGGGAAAGCATCGTAGAGGAGGTGGCATTTGGAATGGGTTTTGATGGCTAAAGTGGAGTTTAATAGTTGAGATTGGAGGAAGGCATTGCAAGCAGAGTGAGGCCAAGATGAGGGGAAAGAGGCAAGTGTGGTTCCACGGAGTGTGACCTGTCTGGGAAGGAGAGGGAGGGTCCTGCTGTGGTGAGCAGGAGAACTGAAAGAGGCCATTGTAAGGGTCAGGACCAGGAATGAAGAGAAGGCACGTGATGTTTGGGGCAGGAGTGACGATGGTGACCTTCAGCCCTGGGCACTGTTGAGAACTGATGCTACATGGACAGAGATGGGACCACAGAAGCTAGCACAGGTTCTATGGGAGGAGATGTTGTCTTTAGAGCAGATTAAATAAGCAAAGAGCTCTGAGATTGCCCTGGTGGAGAGGTCTGGGGGCAGGTAGAGGTGCAGGCCTGGGCCCTTCCTCCCCAGCCATCTCCCATTTGTGTCCTTGCTAGTGCCTCAGAACTCTGGGCACACGGGGAGCAGGAGGTGGCCAGGCCATCTTCCTGGCTCGTGGTGACACGGCACACTCAGGCCATGAGGACTCCAGCCAGAGCTTGGGTCTTATGACCTGGGGCAGTTCCTAGACCTGGGAACTCTAGAAGTAGAAGAAGGCCCAGCCTCTCTCCCTGGTGACCACTGGTGCTGCATGAGACCCCAGGAAGCGCTGGCCCACTCTTCAGTAGGAGAATGAATTCGGTGAATTTAAAGTTTTCTAATGCCAGAGTCACTTAACCCTGAAGACTCATTCTCATGTTGTGATGGCAAAGGAAGGAGAATTCTGAGTTTTGAGGGTAATACTGATTGATAATGGCAGAGGTCAGGACAGGTGGAGGCCACACAGTGAAAGGGAAGTGGCAGGTAAGAACCTTTGGGAGAGCTGGAGTTCATTTCGCGGATCTGGCTGTAATTGTGCCGGCATCTGTGTGTGGGCTTAGCATCCCCTGTGCGTGCTCCCATGTGTATCTGCACCTCCACAGTGTTCAAAAGGCCGCAGTGATGTAAGCAATGCAAACCATCATAGCCCTTCCCTTCTGGAGACCTCACAGCCGCTCCCTATTTCCCAGCTCAGACTTCGAGGCTCCCAAGGTTAAGTTCATTGCCCAAGATTGCATGGCCCATGGAAGAGCCAGGCTCAAACCCTGATCACAAAGCCCAGGCTCCTTCTGTTCCACCATCCCTCCTTTGCATAAGTTATTTATGGAACTCAGGCTCTGGAAGACTAGAAAAATGCTAAGGTCTCCACTAGCTCCAAGGATTAGCCTGTGTGTGATTAAATGAGAGGTGGGAGTGAGGGCCCTGCTCACCTCCTGGAGGGGCTGAAGGCCAGGTGCACAGAGGGGTGAGTGCTCCACTCCCTCCGTGTTGCTCCCATCCAGCGCATACCTGCTGCTGAGGCCGGAGTTTATCAGTGCTACACTCAATTATGCTGCCCATCTGTCTCTGCAGCTGGGTGGAGGGGAGCCCGCAACGCGGCAGCCAAAGTCAGGCAATCGATCACCTCCCACCTGCTGTCCTCCCTCTGGACCCTCCGCTCCCCAGGGCTGGGCTGGGTGCCGGGAGAGAGGGAAAGGAAAAAGTAGGGAGGAGGGGAGAGAGAGGCTGTGATGACACAACATCCTTTACTCTGCTTCAAGGCCCAGCCAGGGCTCCAGGGCTGTGTTGAGCGTAGGCCCAGAGCAGGAACCCGGAAAACAAGGCTCTGGCTCCTGACCAGTCTCCAAAACTCTGTCCTAGATGGTATGCTAGGGCTTAGTTTAATAGGAACTGTAGGAGATCAATTCTACACTTCCTGTGAAATCCAGAGATGTTCCCTGGAGGAGGGGGTCCAGCTGGGTTTGCAAAACTGGCACTTCCAAGAGAATATCTTGCTTTTGGAGTAGGTGGCCAGTTCTGTCAGTAGCCCCTGGCTCTTTGTCCCTGTGGCTCCTGGCCTGCCTGCACTCACAGAGGCCCTCACCCCCTGGGGCATTACTCCAGTCAAGAGTCAAGGAAAGGATTTAGGCCTAGTCCAGCAGGCAACAGTCAGAGTAGAATTACTAAGGACCCAGGGATGTTGCAACTGAGGCATGTGCTCTAGGTACAGCCAGCACTGATCTATGGTAACTGGGCTGGAGGGGCATTGTATGGAGTCAAAGTCCCTGGGTTCGAATCCTGACCCCTCCATACAGATGTTTGTAATCTTGGGCCTGTCACTTAACCTTTCTGTCAGTTGCCTCCTACACAAAACAAAACAAAACTAAACAACCCCTTCTTTGGGGAGGAGATTTGACTATAATGTACATGTGTTCTACATGTTTCATTATTTATACCATTCCCAAGTCCAAGGACTTCCTAGACCCTGTACTTGATGCTCTGTGGGCTCACCAGGAAACAGCCCCTGTGGCAAGGAGCTTGCAATCTAGTGGGGAGAAAGCACAAGTGATGGTCTGAACTCCTGCTCACCCGGGAGGTTATTACAAAAACACAATTAGCTTTTTCTGCAGCTTCCCAGTAGATTGCTAATGGGCCCGCATGAGTGGGCCATGTGCAAGACAGCCTTAAATGGTGATGGCAGGTGAGTGGGCAGCACTGAGCCCTGTCATGGAAAGGGCCCCACGCTCAAAGCAGGGGAGGGCTTGCCTTGCGTGCCACGCCTTCGAATCAAGGGTGCTGGGCAGAGATGCATGCTCAGTCACTGCCTCTCTGGACCCCAAAGGCCAGCCTGAGGCTCCTGCAGCCGGCAAGGGCTGGAGGAGGGACTTATGGCTGGAGCCTTTAAGTTCGGGTAGTTTCAGTACTGATTCAGCACTCAGAACAAAGGTGGTGAGGAGGAGAGGGCAGCCGGCCCAGGTAGGGCCTGAGGGCAGGGCAGGTGGGTGCTCATGCAGAGCCCTCTCCACCTGCCCAGCCCTCTTCCTCCTCTGCACTTGTGAGCCGTCTTGGGCTGTCCCCATCATTTTGCAGTTGGGGTCCTGCCTCCCCAGCCTGGGTGGCACTTTGAAGGTGTGACCATGTCATCTGTTTTGCTCACAGCCCCCTAGTCAGCTGGGGGCAATGCTGGACTCCTATGGGCAAGCTCCGTGGAGGCTTGCTGAGCCCTAGGACCCAACGTCCCACCTGGGGAAAGCCAGAACTGGAGGGGAGCTAAGATTTACTGAGCCCTTTCTAGGCACAACACATTCAACCCACTTAATTCTAATGAGTCTTATTTTATACATGAGGACATGGAAGCTTGGAGAAGGCCAGTAACTCCTCCTAGGATAGCAGGTTCTGAGTCTTGAGCTCTTTGGGGTTCTCTCATGCCAGACCTAGGTGAGAGTTAGAGGCCCTGGGGTGTGAGTGTGACAGGCTTTGTGTCCATATCTGTGACAGGAACCTCTCAAGGTCCCTACTTCCTGTCTACGCACACTGCACACCACCCAGCTCCCTCTCCCTGCCCAGCGCCCAATCACTGGCTTGGATGGCTGTGTTCCTTAGACTCCCCTCATACACGTGTGCATGCATGTGTTTCCGTGTGCTTGTTTACCCTGAGGTTTATGTGTCAGCGCACACACCCCTACGCAAACCTCTGCGCCTTTCAAGCTATGGTTGTTTTTCCCACCTTCAGAAATAGCTGCAAGGAAAGTGGGAAGCAGTCAAATGTACACAGGCCTGCTGCTCTCCTGTTCGAGATGGGTACCACACTCCACCTGCTGCCCTCTCCCTCATCCCAGAAGCAGGATAAGGTGGCAAGGAGCCCCTTCAGCCTCAGAGAGGCATCCGAGATGATTCTCTAGGCTTTCTGAGATCCTTGGTAAGGAGTCCTCATGCCAAGGAACAGGAATGGGCACCAGCCCACTGCTACAGCCAATGCACCCAAGATCTCCAGGGGCCCAGGGCAGTCTGAGCCAGACCTGGGGACAGAGAAGGAAGGAGGTGATGGCTCAGCCTCCAGACTGGTTGGTTTTCCTAATGTGCTGACCATCTATATGACCTAGACCAAGGCCTTTGACTCCTTCTGGGTCTACGGGCATGAATGCTGTCTTGTAGACCCGTAATGGGGATTAGGTGGAATGAAGTGTTCAGAGTCTTCGAAGAGTCCTGGCTAACAGTAGGTGCTTGACAAGTGTGTGTATGCACTTTTCTGACACCTGTGGCTGAACATCTGCCTGAAATCTGACCTCCATCCAAGAGCTAGAGCTGATCTGAAGAGAGAACCCAGAGTTTGGCCTTTTTTTATTTCCATCTTTGGTTCTAAGCCAAGGCAGACCCTGCTTCTAGGAATCCTGGCCTTGGAGCCTAAAAGAGGAGCTTGGTTGCTTGGATTCTGGATTGGAGTGGGAGGACTCCTTCTGGACAAGCTTGAGTCCTCCAATAAACCCTCAGGGAGCACCCATCCTATGCTACAACAAGAAGCAAGGAAAGCCTCCAGCTCAGTGCTGGCAGGCTGTGGCAGAGCCCTCTTGGCACACGAGCCAAGTGCCCCAGCAGCTGAGCAGCAGATGACAGCACACACAGGGGTAGTGTTGGCTTGGCATGATGTCTAAGTGGGGCTTGGGCAGTGGTCTGGTCTCCACAGTGTTCCCCATACTGCTCTAGCTGGTGCTGCTTTCCACTCAGAGAGGTCAGGGCTGTGACAACAGGAAGAGTGGGCCCTGTAAGGCACACGCCAGCCCCCTCGCCTCCAGGGCATGGAGCCTTTGGAGAAGCTCTCTGTGGGAAGTGGCTGGACTTGGGTCTTAAAGTGCAAAATGTCTGGGAGACAGTGAGGAAACATAAGAGGAGGTAGCTTGTCAAGGTGACTTTGACCTACCAGGTCTGTGCACCATGAGTGAGGGGAGGGGCACCCAAAGAATGCCCAGGCTCTTGCAGGGTTGAGGGGCTCAGAGCCAGGATTCTGAAACCCACTGCCTCCCTTCAAGGCAGCCCTGGCAATTGTCTGGGAATAGGAAAGCCCCCCACCTAGGAATGCTAAGGCAGATCCCACGCAGGGCCACCCCTTCCTCCCCAGGCTCTGCTGATGTGGGGCCACATCTGCTGTCTTTCAACTCGAGGCCTGGCCAGCCCTTTTATATTTGGTTAGGTGTAGTTTTTTTAAATGGAGTCTCACTCTGTAGCACAGACTGGCCTTGAACTGTCCTACTTCAGCCTCCCAAGTAGCTGAAACAGTAAGCATTCACCTCTGCACCAGCTCCATCCCACATTTTAGAAGCCTTGTTTGCACTACTCCCCCCTCCAACACATCCCACAGGGATGCCTCCTAGGCATCTATCATTTTCTCTTCCATCTACCCAGGGAGCCAGGGAAGGAGGAAAGAAAGAGGCAAGAGAGGTTAGAAAATCTATTCTTCCTCTCTCTGGGCTCAGAAGGTCTCGGAAGATCACCATAATCCCAGCTCACCCATACTACACACACACACACACACACACACACACACACACACACCCCTCTGAGTTATCCCAGGGCTCTTCCCTAAAGATTCATATTGACTCTGTGTAGGTTATAGAAAAAGACACTAAAGCCTTAAGGATTATAGGGTAGAACCCGAGAGGCCTGGAGCCTCTGCTGCTCCCTTGGCTTCTTCAGTGGAACAGAAGGCTTGGGTGGAGGGAGAGTCCACTGCCTACCTCCACCTTAACTCTATCCTCTCCTTGCAGGGCCGCCCGAGATGGGCTATGGCAGTGAGCGAGCTGGCCAGGCCCTGGTGCATGAGGATGAGAAGCCACACCCAGGAGGGCACCAAGTGATGCTGGCCCAGCTTCGCCTAGAATGACTGCCCTGGGAAGGTGGTTCCCTGGGCCCTGGCAGGGCTGCTGAGCCTGACCCTGCGAAACTCTAAGAGCAGGACGCCGGACTCTTCCTGTGGAGGCCCTCCTGCCCTGCAGCTCCACCATGAGGCTCCTCGTGGCCACCCTCTTGCTGGCTTGGGTGGCTGGTGCCACTGCCGCTGTGCCTGTGGTGCCCTGGCGAGTGCCCTGCCCACAGCAGTGTGCCTGCCAGATCCGGCCCTGGTATACACCCCGCTCATCCTACCGCGAGGCCACCACCGTGGACTGCAATGACCTGTTCCTGACAGCGGTGCCCCCTGCACTCCCTGCCGGGACACAGACCCTGCTACTGCAGAGTAACAGCATTGTCCGTGTGGACCAGAGTGAGCTCGCCTACCTGGCCAACCTCACGGAGCTGGACCTGTCCCAGAACAGCTTCTCAGACGCCCGAGACTGTGACTTCCGGGCCCTGCCCCAGCTGCTGAGCCTGCACCTGGAGGAGAACCAGCTGACCCGACTGGAGGACCATAGCTTCGTTGGGCTGGCTGGCCTGCAGGAACTCTATCTCAACCACAACCAACTCTACCGCATTGCTCCCCGGGCCTTTGCCGGCCTCAGCAACCTGCTGAGGCTGCACCTTAACTCCAACCTGCTGAGGGCCATTGATAGCCGCTGGTTTGAGATGCTGCCCAACTTGGAGATCCTCATGATCGGTGGTAACAAGGTGGATGCTATCCTGGACATGAACTTCCGGCCCCTGGCCAACCTCCGCAGCCTGGTGCTAGCAGGCATGAGCCTCCGGGAAATCTCAGACTATGCCTTGGAAGGGCTGCAAAGCCTGGAGAGCCTCTCCTTCTATGACAACCAGCTAGCCCAGGTGCCCAGGCGGGCCCTGGAGCAGGTGCCAGGGCTCAAGTTTCTAGACCTGAACAAGAACCCACTGCAGCGGGTGGGGCCTGGGGACTTCGCCAACATGCTACATCTCAAGGAGCTTGGGCTCAACAACATGGAGGAGCTGGTCTCCATCGACAAGTTTGCCCTGGTTAACCTCCCTGAGCTGACCAAGCTGGATGTCACCAACAACCCACGGCTGTCCTTCGTGCACCCCCGCGCCTTCCACCACCTGCCCCAGCTGGAGACCCTCATGCTTAACAACAATGCTCTCAGTGCCTTGCACCAGCAGACAGTGGAGTCCCTGCCCAGCCTGCAGGAGGTAGGGCTCCATGGCAACCCCATCCGCTGTGACTGCGTCATCCGCTGGGCCAATGCCACTGGCACCCGAGTCCGCTTCATCGAGCCGCAGTCCACCATGTGCGCTGAGCCACCCGACCTCCAGCGCCATCTGGTCCGAGAGGTGTCCTTCCGGGAGATGACAGACCACTGCCTGCCCCTCATCTCCCCCCGCAGCTTCCCCCCAAGCCTCCAGGTGGCCCGAGGAGAGACTGTGGCACTGCACTGCCGGGCGCTGGCCGAACCAGAACCTGAGATCTACTGGGTCACTCCAGCTGGGATTCGACTGACACCTGCCTACATGGGCAGGAGATACCGGGTATACCCTGAGGGGACCCTGGAGCTTCGAAGGGTGACTGTGGAAGAGGCAGGGCTGTACACCTGTGTGGCCCAGAACCTGGTGGGTGCTGACACCAAGACTGTCAGTGTGGTAGTTGGCAGGGCTCCTCTGCAGCCAGGCCGGGACAAGGGACGGGAACTAAAGCTCCGGGTGCAGGAGACCCACCCCTATCACATTCTGCTGTCTTGGATCCCCCCACCCAACACAGTCTCCACCAAACTCACCTGGTCTAGCACCTCTGCCCTCCGGGGCCAGGGGACCCCTGCTCTGGCTCGCCTGCCCCAGGGCACCCACAGCTACAACATCACCCGCCTCCTGCAGGCCACAGAGTATTGGGCCTGCCTGCAAGTGGCCTTTGCCGATGCCCACACCGAGTTGGCTTGTGTATGGGCCAGAACTAAAGAGGCCACTCCTTGTCACAGAGCCCTAGGGGACCGGCCTGGGCTCATAGCCATCCTGGCTCTTGCTGTCCTCCTACTGGCAGCTGGGCTTGCAGCCCACATTGGCACAGGCCAGCCTGGGCAGGGGGTGGGTGGGCGGCCTCTGCTTCCAGCCTGGGCTTTCTGGGGCTGGAGTACTGCCTCTGTCCGTGTAGTGTCTGCACCCGTTGTTCTGCCCTGGAATCCAGGGAGGAAGCTGTCCAGATCGCCAGAAGGGGAGCCACTGTCACCACCATTGTCCCGAAATTCCTGAAGCTCAGCCAGGTCTCAGTGGTAGAGAAATAACTAGGACTACTTTTTACCAAAAGGGAAGCGATCTGGGCTCTGTGCCCTGCCAGGACAGTGGATGGACCCATGTGCTTGAGGCCGGGCAGCTGGACCAAGACAGAGGGCGTTCTGCGACTCCAGGGGGCACTCCTGTGACCTCCAAATGTTCCTTACTTGTGGGGACCCCTGCACCCACTCCGAGGACTGCCTCAGGGAGCAGGAGGCCTCTGGCTGGACTTTGGCTGGAGCCTCCCACTCCCCCTCATCTACACTCCCAGAGGCTCTGGCCTTCTGCTTGGCTGCCCCTGCCCGTGCCCCAGGCCCCCGTCCGTCCGCAGGCTGTACCTCCAGCTCTTCTCTTTCTCTGTACAGTCTCAGTTGCTTGCTCGTTCCCCTCCTGGGCAAGAGCTGAGGAGGCCTTTCCTTCCCATCTCAGGGAGTGGCCTCCAAAGTGGGAGCGGTCCCTGCTGGATCTGAAGGACATCTGGGGAGAGGGACGCCCAGGGACGCCTCCTCTCAACAGCCTGGGCTCTTTGGAATTGACTTTCTATAGGCGATTTTGTACCTTTGTGGAGAACCGTGTCACCTGTCCCCAACCCAATTCACTCTTTTCTCCTGTTTTGTAAAAAATAAAAATAAACAGTAATAACAACAATAGAAGGGAAAGGAAAAAATCAATCCTTGCCATACTGAGTCTAAGGGAAGAGTGCTCTGCTTTGGGATCATTTCAAAGCCTGGAGGTAACAGAAGGGGCAAAGGCCAGGGCTTTAATAAAAGTGAGAAAAGAGGAGTGGGGGCGTGTTTCCTCTCTTGTTTGAATTCTGGCCTCTGGGTCTGCTCCAGACCCCAGAGAGGCCCGATAGCTGTGAACAAGGGCTTCGTGGGAGGAGGGACAGAGAGCAGGAGAAGCTGGCGATGACCAGCAAGAAAGCGAGGAAGGAAGAGCACACAGAAGGCAAGCAGAGGGTGGGAGAGACGCACAGGGACAAGCCCAGAGATAAGCAAAAGCGGAAATTTCCATCACCCAACACGGTCACCCTTTCTCCTTTTCTGATAAGCAATTAACATGCCAGTGCATAGCAGTGCTTCCTGGCCTATTTCTAATTAAACAAACCCAAGAGGCAGAATCATGCAGAGCATCACAAATCACCCAGACGGCAAGAACTTTGGCTCACTGGGGCAGGAGTGGGGCTTGGGGTGGCGGAGGACCTGGGGAGGGCAGGGCTCCGTGTTAAGGACGTGGCTGCGTCATTCCTCGGTACAATCTGCAATGAGCCTGGTTTGCTTATGTAGTGTACTTTTTTAACTGACTGACTTCCGAAAGGCAAATGTGAAGAGGAATGAACATCTGTTGTAAAGCAAACAGAGCCAAGAGACAAGGGACTGCTGTGGGCCAGCTGAGGGGCAGTGCTAGAGCCGAAGGCCACTGGGCAGCTGTGCTCTGCCTCTGAGACAGACTAGCAAAAGGAATGGGCTTCCTGAACCTGGAAGGAAGCCATACAGGAGCCCAGCGGTGTCACCTGGTGTTACAGAACACACGTGGCAGACTTGTTGGAAGCAGGCTCGGAGCCACCAGCAAGACTATAAATAGATACATAGGTGGATACCAGACCAGGGACAGAGCCAGAGACCCATGGATCAGAATGAGAGCACTCACGGAACCCAGAGGGGAGACCAGAGAGGAGCTTCCCACAAAGATTTGACCTCAGGACCATCAGCAAGCAGCTGGTTTCAAAGCCTCCTTCCTCCTGAACAGGTGTCTCTCAGTTCAACCTCCTTGTTCAGTGCAGATATCTGATCTCTCTCATGCATGTGTGTGCATGCACGTACACATGTGCACGCACGTGTACACACACACCTTGTCTAGAAGAGCAGGGTAGGGCTTGAGAATGCGCATCTCTAACAGGTTTTTAGATGATGCTGACACTGTTAGACTGCGGACAGCACTTTGAGAACATTGGGCAGCTGCCTGTGGTGCTGCTGGATTGTTCGCACCTGCTCCAGGCCTGGCGTTCGGTAGGCAGCAGAAGAGAGTCAGGCAAGGGGATGAAGGATGGTCCCTCTGCTCCTCCCCACCCTGAGGCCAGTCAGAGCCCTTTGTGGATGCTTCCCCAGGGAACATGGCTTTTGGTGATGAGAACGACAAGTGCTTTCTACATCCATGTGCTCGTTCCCTCTCTCCTGCCCACACCCTGGCACCTACTCTGATGCTTCACAGGGTGCTCTCTGGTGTTTGGGGAGGGTTAACAGCAGCCCTGAACAGCACTCCCGCCTGACTGGACCTGGACGTTGATTTAGCAGAGCCTTTGGTGCCCATAGAAAGCTGCGATCAGGGTCACCCCTTTCCCTTCCCTCCCCCTCCCCTCCCATCCGCCTCCCCCTTCCCCTCCTCCCCTCCCCTCCTTTCCCCCTCCCCCTTCCCTTCCCTTTCCTTTCCTTTTCGAGGGTGCATCAGCATTGCCTTTCTCTGTGCGACATGGAGAATGAAAGTTCTGTGCCCTTAACTAAGCCAGAGCCCTATAATACTCTGGAATCATCAACCCCACTGCTACCCCACAGCTTCTTAAAGAGCTCCAGGCTGAGGGACAGCAGCCTATAAAGTGACCCCCCATAGATCTAGAGGACCCAACAGTTTCGGTCCCTCCAGCTCCAATACTAGAGCACACACCTGCATTTGGAAGGCGGGCAGGGCAAGTGTCCCCGGGCCCCAGGACCATCAGCTCCTCGGATCAATCTTGTCTCCCTCAGGCTTCTTCTGGAAGCCCTGCCTGGGAAAGGAAAAGTCACTGACCCGGCAGGGCCACCCTAGCTCCCAGCCCTTGTCCCCATTGTTCATACTCAGCTGCCATGCAGCTCTCTGCCACTCTGTCTTCTTCTGAGGAAAAAGTCCCAGGGAGCATTTCCGATTTCTCAGCTGAATCCCAGGTCCCAAGCTTGTTGGCTCCCCGCTCCCAGTGAAGCTCTCCAGGGCAAGAAGGGAACAAGGCCATGGCCTCTTTCTTCCTGAGAGCAGGAGATGTTCCAAGGGCAGCTGGCTGCAGAGAGGGAGAGAGAGGCGCTTGGAGAGCTGCAGTGGGTGGGGCTGGGCAGCCCCTCCTAGGCTGAGGCTGCACACATACTCAGGTGAGGCTCCAGGGACCCAGGGCCTCCCCACCCTGCCGAGGTCTGCGCATCTGTGAACACAGCCCATGTGGCCTTCGCTGCCAACCTACACCTAGACCAAGGATGTGTCAGCTGAACACATCAACTTTGTAACACGAAAGTGCAGTAGCCTGGCCTCTTTTAAACATGTAAGATTGCTATTTTTTCTCAAATCCTAAATAGAAAACAAGTTTTTTGTTTCTGTTTAAATCTTTTGTTTTTTGAAGTGCTAGGGACTGAACTCTGAAATACTGTACCACTGATCTATATTCCCAGCTTCTTTATTTTTGAACTAAGGTCTCCCTAAATTGCCCAGGCCAATCTTAAACCAGCAATCCTCCTTCCTCGGCCTTCTCAGTGGCTGGGGTCACAAGAGCATGTCACTTTACCCTGTCTTTGTTTGAACCTTAAGCTGTTACTTCAGGTCTATCCCTTATATCTACTCAGATAATTTCAGTGTCCAGCCCCATTACTGAACATATTTATCTTCCCTTCCTAGTGGTGCACTGGGAAACTCCACACTGCTTTCTGCATTTTTGTCCATAGCTCAGATAGATTGTGGAGAGAACCTGGGAGACAGTTCTTTGGCTCCTCGCTGCAGCCTCCCCTGCGGCCTGGCACTCTTCTCTCATCCCTGTGTCTGGCCATCTTGCAGCCCAGCCACCCTGCAGCCGCATGCCTGCAGCTCATCCACTGGGCTGGCAAAGCAGCCTCTGCAGAATGCAATGTCAAACGAGGGCCTAATGAGTCTGTGACATTCCCAGGAAGTCAGCTTAGTCACTGTGTCACAGAAGCGGATGAGACAGGCCTATCTAGTGTGGATGACCAGGTGGGGCTCTCCGGGGCCAAGCACTGAACTCCTGCGTTCAAGAGCTCTCTCAGTCCTGGGAAAATGGGGTAGGTGGGCACATTAGAGCATGAGCTCCCTGAGGCAATCTAAGCTGTCTCCCTCCTGCCTTTGTAACAAATGTCTAGAGAACACAACTAGAAATTAGGGATATAGATGAAAATTGCTGAGCCCAGGGGCCTTGCGTTTTAGTGAAAGGAGAACACTGATGAGGAGGAGAAATCAGTAAGAACATGCAATATGTTGGTTCATAACCAACGTATTGGTGGCATATGTCTGCAATCCCAGCATCAGGAGGCTGGGGCAGGAGGATCAGCTTGAGTTTGAGGCCATGTAGTGAGTTCAAGGCCAACATGCACTACAAAACAAGACTGCCTCAAAAGAAAAAAAAAAGGAGAAAAAGTCAGGGATGAGGAAGAGAGGGGTCAGAGGGACATAATTAGGGTGACCACACAGGGCCTCGTTGGGTGAATGTACGGGAGAGCACCAAGTGCTTACTAACTGGGGAAGGGTGGGTAGGCAGTCCAGGAGAGCAGCAAGGGTAGAGGCCTAGGGCAAGAAGGCTGCTGGGCTGGGACCAGAGAGGGAGGAGCAGAGTAGCTGTGAGGCCGTAGCCGCAGGAGAGCAGCAGCAGCAGCAGCAGCAATCCCGTTGGGCCTTGTGGGCCACCATAAGGACTTTGGCTTTGCCTTCCAGAAAGAGGGGAGCCCCTGGGGTGTGAGTTGTATGGAATCCCTCTAACTGCTAAATTGAGAACACAGCAGGAAGGCTTGGGGGCCACAAAAGCAGAAGTAGAGAGATCAATTAGGAGACTACTGCACTCAATCTCAGAGTTCTTCTTGCACTTTTCCAGGGCTGGACACTAAACACACCTCTGTATTTTCTAAGTCCATCCTTTCCCCTGCTTTTGCAAATTGAAGCCAAAGAATTCCTCCACAGGCTTCTGGCCCTTCTCCACTTCTCCCAAGTAGTTTGCATAATCCAGGCCTTGCCGTGGTGCCTGTAAGCTCTGCAGTGCATCAGGAATGATCTTTTTTTCTTTCTTTCTTTCTTTTTTTTTTTTTTTTGGCGGTACTGGTAATTGAACTCAGGACCCTGCGCTTGCCAGGCAAGCACCTAGTCTACTGAGCTATCTCCCAGGGCCTTAGGAATGATCTTAATTGGCCTCAACTCCACCAACTCCACCTGAGTTAAGTTTGTTGTCAAAGCATGTCATCCACAGGGACATAATAGTGACAGAAGCAAGTCACCATCCTGCCTCATGCAGTGCCATGGCTGGTCCAGGCATGGCTCTACCTCCACTGCAGATGATCTTACTAAAGGAAACTCATGGCTTCTTCATGAGTGTCACAGCTGTCCCATCACCTGTCCCCCAGCCTACTGCATACGGTTCTGACCCCTCTGCACCACTCTTCAGGAGTTGCCCCTTTTTCAAAAGCCTCCCCTGTCTTCTGTGGGATCAAACTGTGTCTAACACAGCCTCAGCACTTGCCGTGCGCTGGCCCCATAGTGGATTTGATGGATTCCATCGCATTCCACTCAGGCTACCTTAGAAAGCAGACATTGTTAGTCCCATAGGGTCAGAGGTAAATATTAGAGCCCAGAAAGGTTAAAGGATGTCAGGTTTACACCACTGGTAGGCAGCAGAGCCAAGATCAAGTGCTGTCTGATTCCAAGGGCTCTGCTATAACCAGTCTGCTTTACTGTATTCAAATACATATGCTTTAAAACTATGTCAAAAAAAAAAAAAAAAAAAAAAAGAACTTCTAAAAGACATGCATCAGAGAGCCCCCAGCACTGCCACTTGTAGTTTCAGACACCGGGCTTTTATTGACTTTGGTACTGAAATCTCTTGAGTGATATGATTTTGAGAGCCACAGCTGATTAGAACGTGCTTTGCCACAAGTATGACCACGCACCCTCACTTTTTCGTTTCCTGGATTCTGTAAACCTGAAGATGGGCAGCGGCTTCCTCCAGAGGTTCTGATCGCTCTGCTCACCATTCGGACCACTTTTTGGTCCAAATTAAGTCTGGATCGGCTTTTGCCCACAGCTTCCTTTCTTCAAGGCTCACACATCAGCTGGCAGATGGGGGTGGATGCTGAGCAGAGCATCCACCCAGCAGGTGTCTAGAAGGCCGGAGTCGCCCTCGTTGCTTCCCCTGGCTCCCAGCCCCTGTCGTGGATCAGTCAGGAAGCGGTCTCCGTGCCTCCTTGCAGCATTGGGACTCACATCACTCTCATCCCACGAAGCAGTCCCTAGCCAGCCTTCCATCTTCATCCAAAGACTGCTTCTGCTCCTGTGGACCTCCCCATGGGAGTCACGAGGCAGGGCCCCAGCACACCCCACCATTGCTGAGTACAGGTGTGCTCCTCTGAGGCCCCTTTGCTGTAGGCCCCAAAGCACCCAGAACCCAGAGTAACAGTAACCTGTTCAGCCTAAGCCACTGAGATATTGCTAAGAGTAAATGACAAAGTAGTTGCAGCAATGAGCTCAGGCATGTGCTGCAACAGACCACATATTATTTGGGGGGAAGGGGGGCTGTGAAGATTTTACCCAGGGCCTTCATACTATACCCCAGCCCTTTTTACTTTTTTAAAAAAATTTGGAACAGAGTCTCTTGCTAAGTCACTAAATTTCCCAGGCTGGTCTTGAACTTGTGATCCTCCTGCCTCAGCCTCTCGTACATATTATTCTTGTCACATAGGCTGAGTTTGGCTGCTTTCTTCCCTCCTCACAGACTGACAGCCTACCCCTTTTTGATTCCTGAGGGTTGTGATAAGAGGAAGAATAATTCTCCAATATCTTCCCAACCTACTGCTCTTCTCTTGTGGCCAAGGAAGCCACCATTTGCAAGCCAGAGCTCTGATATATCTGAAGGAAGACAGACTGGTGCCTTTCAGTATGATAAAGGGAAATTTCTACACAGAGGTCTGGGGAAATTTAAATAGCTTACCTAAGGTCACACAGTCAGTAAGCGGGGGGGCTAGAACTTGCACCCAGGTCTTCTAATTCCAAACTCCTTTCCTCTATTCACTTGACGCGCTGCCTTATGGGCAAAGCATGAGGAAAGAGGTGGACGTGTTCTCTCAGGGGTGTGACACCGCATGGGACAGTCAGGCCGTCAGTAGGAAATGGGGAAGAAGAGGAGACCCGTATCGCTGGCATTAATGAGGGCAATAGAGCTGGGCATGCAGGGGGCAGGATCAAGAGCCAACAGAAGGATCCTCGGGCGCATGGGAACGAAGCACTCAAGCAAGGCCCCACTGCTGAAGAACACTCACTTTGCTGTTCCAGAACTCCAAGGACACACTGTTTGGTAAAATCCCAGCCTCGAGGAGCATCAGGATCAGACTCTGGCTTTCCAAGCTCCAGCATCTGCCTTTCCATCCATTTTACAGTGAATGCTGGAGAGGGGATGAGAACCTGGTCTGGGGCAGGATGGGATGAAGAGCCAGAGGAAGTGGAGGGGCAGCCTTTCTTCCCAGAGGCTCCATGAGAGCCAGAGGTCAAGGGTAGGAATTCTCAGACCTCTGTGAGCTATTGGCTAATCTGTGTGTATGTTTATGTGAAATTTTCTGGAGAGAGGCTACCTTGGATTTGATTAGACTCAGAAATGGGCCCAAACTCAGCAGGGCTGAGGATTAGCACACTAGGAGTCTGAGAGCTATCCTCACAGCAGCAGGGTTGAAAACACCAGCCAAGAGCTGCCACAGGAAACAGGGCCACCCACAGCAACCAGAGATTGCAGACTTTGGCTGAGGAACATCTACCATCTCTGTGGCTAAACAGGAGGAGATTCACATATACAGACACTTCCTTTAAAGTACAGAAACTGAAGAGAGGACCCCGCACCTTCATTACAAAGCAAGTGCTCCTATGTCAGCTCTTGACCTTCCACCAAAGGTTCCAGCCAGCCCATCAAAACCTATAGCTTCCTGTCACACTCTGCCACACCAGCTCCACAGATTTCCCACCCCCAGAGACTCCTGAGAGCCCCTCTGCCAATCACCAACACCTTCCCGACCAGCATGTGCCCAGGAAGATAGAGGATACACCCCAGCGCCTCAGAAAAGCCAAGTCCTCTTTCCCCTTTAGTCTTGAGTAGGTCAGACTCACCCTATTTCTCCTTTTGGCCCCTTCTTCAGTTTCTCAACTGTCTGACCATATGCCTCAGTCACACACACACACACACACACACACACACTTGTTTGCACAAGCACACAACTTTGTAAGCGCCATAGGCAACTCTGCTCCAGTCCTCCATTCTGCATGCCACCTGCCAGAAACTATTGAAGCACCTAATAAAACCATTTGAGATCAATTTCTGCATTATCTGCCCTTTGCTCCCCCAGGGCAAGAGCAACTGGGCCCCAGAAGGAGTGCAACTTTGCCACCAAGCAAAAGCAGAGAAAGCACTGACCAAGGTCTATCTAGCAAAGGACCCCAAGGACCGCCCCACAAGGAGTACACTGCATCAGCTTTGACCAGAAGACCACTGGTGGAAAGGAAGGACCTAGAGGTCTGGATGGAGGCAAAGCACTGGATACAAATCTGTGCTGGCTCTGCACTTCCCCTTGAGCTAACAACTAAATCTCCCTGCCTCGTCATCCAACTGGGGCTCACGGCACCACCCTTCATAGGTTGCCCTGGCCTCACATCCACCCAGAGGGACGCTGAAACACAAAGCAAAGCCCCAGAGGTTCTCCAACTAAGTGCAGGGAGCAGCTTGGAAGTTGGTGTTCTTTCACTAGTCCCCAGGGTCCTGCTGCTGCTACAAGGTCCACACTCCGCAAGCGGTGACCTGCCTCATGAGCTTGTGGTGGGGACCAGGGGAGGGGCTCAGCATGGCACCTGGCACGCACTCAGTAGCGACTCCCAGCGCTGGCCGCACACTGCTGTCACCGGGGAGCTTTAAACCATCCTGGTGCCAGCACTGCAGACCAATTAAGGCGAAGTCTACGAGGCGAGAGACAGACAGCACCACTGCTTAAAGGCTCCCCAAGGACTTACCTCCACTGGCAAGGTTAGGAGTGACCGTAAGAGCCCAATAAATTCAAACACCTTTGTAAATTACCCGGGCCATTCCTCCTCTCATCTTTCTCCGGAGCTCCATCTTCCACTGTGGCTCCCACGGGAGGAAGATTAACCTTGGCTGCAGCATTCAGAGAGAGCACTGGGGACCACAGAGACGTCAACTGCGTCGTGCATTGTGTGGCTTCGCCACAGCCAGGTGCCCTCTGCCATCAGTCTTCAGCCAGGGCCGTACTCCCTGATCTACAGGTACTTGGGGTCAGCGAGCAGTAAAGTGCCCAGCCCTGTTCTCAGGAATTGGTAGCATTATGCAAAAAAATGTAGAATAATAAACTCTAAGATCTGGGAGAGTCCAGCCCCACCTCCTGCACACCTGCCTGTCTCTTCATCCCAGTGTAACGGTTCAAGTGACAGAAGGCTCATTACCCCACAAGACAGCCTATCCAGTTCAGCAATTTTAGCTGTTAGAAAATGCTTCCTTAGACAAATGAAACCCACTCCCCTGAGACACCCACTTATTAGCCCTAGACCCTGGGAACTCCTTCCCCCAGGCTTCCCTGTTCAGGACAGTAGGGAGAGAAAACAACAGGAAAGGCCGGGTGTGGTAGCCCAAACCTGTAATCCCAGCACTCGGGAGGCTAAAACAGGATGATCACTGTGAATTTGAGGCAAGACTGTGCTACAAAGTGAAGGGCTGGCCAAATAGCTCAGCAGATTAAAGTGCCTGCAGAAGGGGTTCGATCCCCAGGCCTGCCATACCAGTCCTGCCCCTGGGGCACGCTGAGACAGCAATTGAGACTGAGCATGGTGGCGCGTGCCTGTAATCCCAGCACGTGGGAGGCTGTAAACAGGCGGATCACTACGAGTCCGATCTAGTAGTAAGACCCTGTAGACCTGGTAGACTCTTCCCTAAAATACAAAAAAAAAAACAACAAACAAACAAACAAAAAAACACGAAGTGAGTGCAAGGCCAGACTGAACTGCATAGTGAGCCCATCTCAAATACAACAACAACACAAAAGGAAAGTCAAGGCACATTCAGGACCACCAGCAAGGGCTCAGGAGGATGCACGGGGGCCCTTGCTGGGAGCATTTACTCTCTGTGTCTCTCAGACCGGGCTGAGAAACACAGACCAGAACAGCACAGTAATACTATCAAACCACCACTCCTTAGCTTCACCCCTCAGCTCTGCATGCTTTCAGCTGAACCCCAGCCTCGGTCCAACGCAATCCATGTGTCAGAGGCCTTCATCAGTCTCCAGGAATTGTAGGTTGTTACCAACACACACACATGCAAAACATGTGAACCAATCACAAAGTAAAATTGCATATCCAGCCCTAAGAAACATAGATTTTAATGAGGTTTGATGAAATCAGTGTTAGACCAGTGTTTAAATCGCCCTCAGAGCCACTGAATAAATAAAGGTCTGGGGGAGATGAATTACAATGAAGAAGAGAAAATCAGCAGCACCATGACACAATATGTGCCTGCCAAGTAAATGATTTAGGCCTGAAAAATCAAAAGAAGCCTATGGAAAATCAGTGAAGTGCTATCGTTTTGCTTTGCAATTCTGGTGGCTGGACCTAGGTGCACTCTACCACTGAGCCACACACCCCAGCCCTTTATTTATTTATTTTTTGTTTGTTTGTTTGTTTGTTGTAACACAGGACCTTGCTAAGTTGCTCAGGCTGGCCTCAAACTTAAAATCCTCCTGCCTCAGCCTCCTGAGAAGCTAGGTTGCAGGTGTGGGCCACTATTCATTCCCAATTTGGTCAACTACAGCATTTTTGCCAAAATAAAGACCTCTGTCAGATTTTGCTGTAAAAGTCAAACAGGAACTGGTGTTTTGCCAGGTATGGTAGTGCAGGCCTATAATCCCAGCACTTGGGAGGCTGAGGCAGGAGGATGGTGACAAATTCGAGGCCAGCCTAGGTTACAGAGAGAGTTCAAGTCTAGTCTAAACTATATAGTGAGACTCTGCCTCAACCAAAAGGAAAAAGAAAAAGAAATGGTATTTCACCTGAAAAAGTGTATCATTTGGCTAGAGTCTTACCTTGCCCAATAAAATAACTTCTGTATTGTTTCAATGTTATAAACCAGAAATGATCAAGAGTTAGATTAAGGAGGACACAGGTGAAAGAGCCCAGGAGGGGCCCAGTGAAGACCTGGCATAACAAGGGGGCTTTGCCTAGGAATGTAGGCCAAGCCTGTTTCTGAGGAAGGAAGTTCAGCACCCTCCCACCCCACCTTCCTTTCTGTTTTCTCTCTGACTGCCCACAGAACCTTGTCAAGAGATCCCCAAAAAGCTCAGCGAACTCCAGAACATCGAACACACCAAGCAAACAGAGGAATTCAACTGTAAGGGGTGTGGACAGGACTTCAGGAGCTTGGTCAGCAGTGGAGGGAGCCAGCTGGCAGAGCAAGCTGAGTGGGAGGAGGGCGCCTCAGGGCCCCTGAGTGAGGAAGGAGGGCACCGCTGAGAAACCACTCAGCCCACTCTTCAGGCCATGGGACCTGTTCCAACTGGCGTGTGCCACAGGTCCCCTGTGGGTACATCTGTGTTCACCAGAGGGGGCCAGGGTGGGGTGAGGTCACACCTGGGCCACAAGGGATCAGGGGCGTGAGCAGCCTCCCTGCTCCACCCACACTGATGTCCCCACCTTTACACGGTATCCCACCCACACAGATGTTGGGCTCACGGCAACATTGTGGCCCCCCACCTCCTGGCTTCCCCCTGGTTTTGGAGGAGACATAACCCAAGATTAAAGCCAGAAGGAAGGAAGTTACTATGAGTTCGTGCAGAGGAGGTGGTGCCCATGTGTAGAGAAGGCGCAGTCGGGGACACAGCAGCGGTGATCCCTAGCCAGGTGCATGTCAGGGAAGCATCCAGTTGCCTCTCTCAGACCCCACCAGCCCCTCGACAAGGTGAAGGGTACGGGAGAGCCAGGTCCCCTGCCAGAGGTGGCTCAGGAGTGGGGAGCCTTTGGCTCGCTTGAGCTTTTCTTGCTTCCTGCTTCCCCCAGAAAAGGAGAGCTTTGCCTGTCCTAACCCCATCCTGGCCTCTGCTTTGCAGTTTTACTCTTATGTCATTATCTGATTTATTTTCTTTTACTTTTATTTTAAATTGTGGTTTAACAAAAAAAAAAAAAAAAAAAAAAAAAGCTCAACATTTATCATCGGAGCCACTTCTAAGTGTCCGAGCGCAAGCCAGTCTCCAGGATGCCTTTCATCTTGCAAAACTGACACCCTGCACACTTTTGACAACTCCCCATCCCTGCCCCAGCCCCAGCCCTCTTACTTTCCTCTCTAAATTTGACTGTCTTGTACGTCACATACATGCAATTATGCAGTGCTAGTCCTTTTGCGACTGGCTCATTCACACAGCATGATGTCCTCAGGTTCATCCACAGGGCCTGGCGTCCCGGAAGCCCTTCCTTTTCAAGGCTGAATCATATCCCTGTGTGTGGATAAACCGCATCCTGTTCATCCATCATCGGTGAGCAGACACCTGGGTTGCTCCGCCTCCTGGGTCCTGTGTAAAGTGCTGCTGTGCCCCTGTGTGGACACTTCCTCAAGACTGTCCTGCTGTGCAGCAGAAAGCACCACGGAGAGCAGTGAGAGCCAGGGCCTCGGGTGGGTTCGCCGCCTGTCAGGGCCCTGTGCATGGTGCCCGCTCCCAGCCTGAACACGCCTGCCCACTCCACGCTCTCACCCTCGGCTCGCAGCTTCCACTCCTCCTTCAGGTCTCCGCCTAGATGTCACCTCCTCCAGGAAGCCTTCCCTGGCCAGGACCTCTCCTCAGCACCCCCACAAGGTTTAGCACGGTTTGCCACACTGGGGACATCCCAAAATACAAGCCCCATGGAGATAACACTCTTGGCCATGTTCCTCCCTGGTGCCTAGAACTTTGCCTGGTTTGGAATCATTCCTTGAGGAATGAATGAATGAATGAATGAATGAATGAATGAAGCTGAAGAGACAGAGCAGGGCTGGTTCTCTCAACTCCCACCTGTCTCCCACCCACAGAACCAGGGAGCACACTAATATGCAACCGTATCAAGTTAAAAGTTGGGCTTCTTAAAAAAAAAAAAAAAAGTTGGGCTTCTTGGGGCTGGGGAGATAGCTCAGTAGAATAAATGCTTTCCTAGCAAGCATAGGGCTTGAGTTCAATCCCTGATTCTGCCAAAAAAAAAAAAGTTGGGTTTCTTTTCTTGCTTGTTAGCCCTTAGCCCCTCCTCAAAATTACGGGGAAATAAGGTACAAAGTGGTCAGAGGCCTCATCAGTGAAGCCCAGACCCACTGCTCCAGCACTTGGACTGCAGGCCTTTCCTGTGGAACTTACACCTTTCTCCTGCCGAAAATGGAGCTTCTTCACTCCCCACCCTGACTTCTGGGCTCTGACCAACAGCCCTCACCACCCCCACTGCCTTCCACCTCCTGCCCTGGCTGCAGGACTGTGTGATCTGCAGCCACCTCCCTGGGAGCCAGCCTGGCTCAGGAGCCCAGGAGCCCAGTGTGAAGTGATGTATCTCTCTGAGCCAGGCTCTAATTGGCTGCTCCCCAAGGAGTGTGGGACTTTGCAAAACAAAAATCTCCCCTCCAGCTTCCCAAATCCTTCCTACTTCCCAAATCCTTCCTACAGCTGATAAACAGCAAGTTCTGGGACTGGGAACCTTCTGAAGGGAAGAACAGTGACTGGAGGAAGCCAGCAGAAGGGCCAGGGCTCGCCCTAGGGTCCCCAGCCTTATACCTTCGGAAAACACAACCAATTAGGGACTTTCATGTGAATACCACTGTTGTTATATTCTCACCAAGAACAGCCTGCAGAACCACACAGAGTTCTGGATCCGTTCCTCCTTTCACTCTCTGCCATCCCTGACAGGTAGGAGGGCTGAGTGGGGACTTGACAGCTATCAGTCTGCTGTTCTGTGTTCCCTGTGAGACAGAGGTCCCATACGCACTGTCTTCTCTCTTCCCAATAACACCAGGAGAAAGAGAGTTGTGGTTTTCTTAACCTAAAGCAATATACAAATTCAAGTTTTTGGGGACTTATTATTTGGTGTGACATTCGTAATGCCACTGTCACGTCGCCGGAACCTTCTGCTGGCCACTTGAAGAAGCAGCCAGCTTCTTCAAGTACAACTCTAGCTTGGTGTTCCACATGCTGCGTGTCTGGGCAAATGTATGACATGTACCCACCACAGTGGCATCAGACTAGTTTCATTGTCCTAAAAATCCTCCTCTTAGATGGGGTTTTGACCTCACTTTGTACACAAAGAGACTGAAGTCGAGAAAGTGCACATGACTTACCTAGTATCAGGCCCAGGACTCAAACCAATCTGTCTGATTTCTGAGCCACGCCCTTTCTTCCTCTGATACAAAATGTGGCCTTTTCCACATGGCTAAGCAAGGGCAATGCAGAATGGGAGCCCCAGATGCATACCCAGGCCAGATGCCATTGATGGCTCCTAGTCCTGGTGGTCCCCCCAGATGGGCCACAGCCAGGGCAGAGTCAACCTGGGATGGTTGGAACAGAGGTCACAGAGTGCAGAGGTATCCATCAGTGTGGAGGTAAGACCTGCTGTCCAGTGTCCCCAGGGCAGAGCCAGGCTTGGAACCCACAGCTTCTCTCTAGGCCATGGAGAGAAGGTGGAGGAGTGGGCACGGGTTCAGAGAGATTAGTGTGTTTGTGTTCTCAAATGCCAGAGGTCCCAGCCTACAGCCTGGCAGCACTCAGCCCCTGCCCACACAGCCTGCCAGGGCTGAATCTATGCCAGTTCTAGCCCCAACTCCTCCACAGGCCAATTTACCCATCTGGGCGCTCCACTCCACATCCCTTAGAGGAAACCAGGAGCCACCAACACAGGCTCTCAGTTCCTTGCCCTCCACACCAGGCTCATGGCCCCTGCCTCCCACCATAAGCATGACTGACAACTCAGGGATGGCAGCCACAGGGCAAGAGGTAAGTGACCAGCCCACGCTCTGCCCTTGAGCAGCATTTCTCTCTCCAGCTGGCAGATGGGGAACTCAGAGCCCAGAGAGGTTAAGTGATTTATCCATGGTCACACAGCTGAGACTCTAATGTAGCTTCCTCCTACTATTGCACATAACATTGCTTTGCTGTCCTCAGAGCAGCCAAGGTTTCCCCAGTGGCAGGCAAGACGCCAGGCTGCCGAATGTGATCCTTGGAAACACAAATGTGTATGATGAGGGAGAACACAGTCCTCTGGCGCCCTTCCTCCAGGAAGAGAGGTCTGGCGGGGGACAGGGACGTGCAAAGGGCTCTCTAGGATTACGGCTCTCTCCTGGACAGCACATGGGCAGGAGAGCAGAGTAAAATGTCCCTCCCCTCCCACTGCATGCGCCAGGGCTCTCCTCCTTGTCCCGTGAGGGGATGCAGGGAGTCTGAGAGGTTCTCGAAGCCCCTCTCTGCTCATTTCTCTGCACCCATCCAGAGCACCATGAAGTCTTAATTAGGAGTAACTCTGAGGCAGTTAACTGGGGCTCTGTGCAAGAGCGAACTGTTGGAGAGCCCCAGCTGCCAGTACACAGGCGGAGGGCGACAGAGCCTGCCCAGTAACACCAGGCCCAGGGCTCTACTATCCCCTCAGCTCTGTCGCAGGCTTCCAGAGCTGCCCTGGGAACCCCTGACTCCCTTCTCATCCCTCTGCCCTGGAACTCCTTTTGGCCTGCACATGCTTTTCAGTGAAGTGAGCTTCTATCTCTCCCACAGTGGACCAAAAAGGCCCAGAGGTGGGGCTGGCAGCCTCCTAGATGACCCCGCCCATCATGCTTGCACACACGTGCGCACACATACACAGGCTCTGCTACAGAAAAGATGATTTCCCAGCATCCTCCCTGTGAGCCAGAGGACCCTCCACCCCACACAGCCTTCCCCACCCCTTCCTGCCTGGGGCTTAGACTGAGGGACCTGCATCGCACCTGACTCATGCCAGCCCTGGGGAGCTTGCGGGCCTTCCCCTCGCATGCCATGTCCTGCTTTGAGCTGAGTTCCATCATGACTCAGCCCCGCGGGTCTGAGCAACAAGAGAATTTCTCTTGCCAAACTGAAAAAAAAAAAAAAAAAAAAAAAAAGGCCAATGTGGGGCCCAAAGGCATTAAGAACAGTACAGTGTCTAGACAGGAGGTAATGATCCTGCAACACTGCCCTGGCCAGACCACTCCTGCTCTGCTTGCCAGCCACAGTCCAAGGACACTGTGAGCCAGAGCTCGCTCCCACAAGGGTGCCCAGCACAGGGGTCCAGAGGGCCCTGCTGGACTGCGGCCTAGGACAGCTGTCTTCAGTCAAGATGTGGGATGCCACGTGAGAGAGGGAGGAGTTTTCAGAAGGCTTGGCGGGAAACTGAGCAGAGCACGTGAGTCACAGGAGAGAGGTTTCTACTCGATGTGGGAAATGTTCTAACAGCAGCGCTGCTGACAGCAGCACAGGGGAGCTCGTGAGGTGCAAGAGCTCTGTGATAACACAGTGTGGCTCAGTGTTTGAGAGTTTATACTCTGGAGCCAGATATTTCCAGTTTCATTCCTACCTCTGTCGTTTGTGATCTTTTGTTTTTGTATTTTCTTGTGGAACTGGGGATTGAACTCAGACCCTTGTGCTTGCCAGGGAAGCACTTATCCTACTGAGCCATCTCCCCAGCCCCCTCGTTTGTGATCTTAGTTCACAAACTTTGTTTGTTTGTTTGTTTGACTTTGAGAAAGTTACTTAAAATTCCATTTCTTTATTGGTATGTATTTGTAATAATACTTATCTCCTCAGGTTTTTAGGAGGAGATTTTTAAATATGCAGTTAATGCTTAGAAAGTAATGGACTTCATAATGTAAGTACATGACACATTTTAGCTAGAACCATATTTCTACATAACTAGCAAAAACTAGGTGGTTGCCACATGGGTGGGGGGTCTCAGACCACCTCTCAAGCCATCTCTGGGCCTTTGGTCAGCCATGGCCGCAAGATCTCTCTGCTGTGGCCAAATTCACCAGGAATCTCTTCCTGGAGCAATGAAACAAGCAAGCAAACAAACAAACAAATAAAAAAGTCTGCAGGCCTCCATCCTTGGTTGGTGGAGATCCTCTTTCTACTAGGAATGTCTATTTCAGGAAGACAAAAATCATAGTCCTGGAATATACAGCAAGACCTGTCTCCAAAAATAGGCATGTACTTTTTTTTTTTTTGAATCTGTCTTATCCTTTTATTTAGTTTAAGAAATTGTATAATAAGCAGAATGCATATTTGTTTTCTTTTAATTCCAAATTATTAACTTTGTTACAATGTGAGCAGGAAGAGATCAGAAGAAATCTAGGGCTTTCCTTTGCTTTGACTACTGTGCCCAATGAATGCTCAATGATATATTACCAGTCTGTGGGGTAAAAAGAGCGTAGGAATACTATCGCTTGTATAGGCATGTACTTTATAAGAACTTCAAAATACATAAAGCAAAAATGAATAGAACCAAGAACAAAGAGAAATGGACAGGGAGAGATTAAAATCAGAAAGTTGATGCCTTTGTCTCAGTAGTCAGCAAAACAAGTAGAAAATTAAGGGATAAAAGATGTGAGCAACACTCTCGATCGACTTGATCTAATCAACATGAGGCCGGGGAGATGGCTCAGTAGAATAAGCACTTGCCTGGCATGCGCAGGGGCCTGATTTCAATCCCTGATTCTGAAAAAAAAAAAAAAAAAAAAATTCAGATGCTAGCCAGCAACGTCAGAGTGGACATTCCTTTCAAATATGCATGAAAGTTTCTTCAAGAGATAGCCTATTTCAGGCTGTATAATAAAGACTAATAAATTTAGGGGGCTTTAGATCATGCTGAGTACATCCTAAGACCACAGTGAAAATAAATAGAACCAACAATAGAAGGTGAGTCAGGCATGGTGGCACACTCCTGTAATCCCAGCACTTAGGAAACTGAGGCAGGAGGATCTCTGTAAATTTGAGGCCAGCCTGGGCTACATAGCAAGACCCTGCCTCAAAATAATAATAATAATAATAATAATAATAATAATAATAATGATGAAGGTAATTTTAAAAATCCCTATATGTTTGGCAACTAAATAAGCTGAATAACATTCATTTTAAAATCCATGAGTCAGCAAGAAAATTATCCTGAGAATCTCCAGAAGATTTTTGAATCTAGCAGTTAATTGGAAAGATTCTCACCCTGACTAACTATATATACTGATACCTGTG
>NW_004524585.1:14053087-14075344 GCF_000260255.1 Octodon degus | reverse complement strand
AGAATGTATGCAATGTGTTAATTATTGAAACTGTCCTACCAATTTGGTTTGAAACTGTCTCATTGCTATTTGTTTCTCAATAAAATTATGGGGAAAAAAAAAAGAAGGGTCCAGCTGATGGCCCCTCCCCTGGCCTTGCTCTAGGTGGCTGCCCCTCCCTGTGGCTCCAGTCTTGGAGCTGCACAGTCAGGGCTCCCTGCTGGCCGTCCTGTCTCCTGGCCAGAGTGAGGGTCCTCTGCCCCTGGACTGGGGTCCTGACAAGAGCGTTACAAACACAGAACACTGACAGGAGACTTGAATCCTGAAAAGACTGCCTGTGCGTGCAGCCATAAAGAGCCCCAAAGTAACTCTGGTCCCTGTACATTTTAAAAAATTCTCTTCTCTCCTTTGATCCTATAAACTCGCCTTATCCTTCTGGACATCTCTTTGGCTTACGTTTTCCAGAGCCAATTTCTAATTCCTTACAATGAAAACTGTGACACACAGTGGTCTGTCCTAGCTGTTTACTCCCTGTATAACATTTTTCAAAGTCTAAAATGGCATTTTTAAGTGCGCTGACATGGTTACTGTCTGTCTCTGCCACTAGAGTGCGAGCTCCGTGTGAGCAGGGACCTCTTCTGTCTTGCTTCCTACTGTCCCCTGGCACCTAACCCTGCCACAGAGCAGGGACCCTGAGGACAGTGGGCAGGGAGGTGAACCTCCTCCCACAGCTCCTCCCTCGAGGTCTGCCTTCACTGAACCCCGGGCTGTGTAACCTGAGAGGAAGGAGAAGGCCCTGGGGGCTGGCCACAAGCTTGCCCTTTTCCCAGAGGCTCCGGCTTGGGACCCCAGGGTCAGATTCCGGCAGCAGATCTTCTCCCCTCCCCCTTTGATCTCCACCAATCCTTCAAAAATCTCAAGCAGTGTCTTGTAAATCTTTAATTACAAGAAAATTGCAACCCAACCAGCGAGCACAAGAACAGTGTTGATAAATATTTAAAATTGCTACAGCAGCAGATCTGAAGGGATTAAGAAAAGATATATTGGAGTGACAGTTATTAAACACTAAATCCCAGTAAATGTTACAGAGCAGATAAATAATGCAAATTCCTGACAGCCGCTCTGTGGCTGACAAGACAGGAGAGACATCTGCTAGGGGACATGGTGTCAGGGGAGGCAGTGGGTCCCCACAGGCCCTGGCAAGGGATTGGAGGAAAGGGAAACCATGGGCCTAGTTCCCTGTGCCCTGGAGGCATATCCTGCTCCAGTCTTGGCATCACTACCTATCCCCAAAGTTGGTGGGTGATGGGAAAAAGAAGAAAGGAGGGAATGAGGGAAGGAAGGAAGGAGCTGCTGGACCTCCCTGAAGGGCAACTCCAGGCTGCCCCTCTGAGCTGTCCCAGGACTCTAGGACTGGCCTGTTTGGATCCCTACCGTCACATAGCCCTTTGGAAGGAAAGCAACTGCCTCCTTCACTCATAGCTTCACCTTCCCTTCTTCAATCCTTTTTCGTTCACTCACCATCCACCTCTTCCCCACTGATGTGCTAACTCACCCATCCATGCATTCTTCCGTGTATTTAGTTCATGATGTACATACTGGTTTATTTGTTTCTTCTGCACTTACTAGCCAAATATCCAATGAGTTGTTCTTGTTTTGTTTCTTTCCTTCTATTGAACTCAGGACCTTGAGCTTGCCAGGCAGGTGCTGTGCTGCTGAGCTATAGCCCCAGCCTCAGCATTTCGGTTAGCTGGGGACACTACAGAGCTCAGCAAAAACCAGCCTTGCCCTCGAGATCAGAAAGCCCTAGTGGGTAGAGAGCAAGCTTTGAGAGCTTAGGAGAGGATGGGGATGAGAATGATTGGAAAAAAAAAAAAAAAAAAACCTACGATACAGTAAGCTCTTGGCATTTGCAGAGTCCTTATTTGCAGTTTGGCTATTTAATAAAAACCCACAAAATTCTGCAGCTGCCAGACACTTGCACTGTTGTTAAGATACACATCTGAATTACACAGGAGCCGTGCTGGTGTGTGGGCATGAGGAAGGCCCCCGATGGTCTGGAGAAGCAGGGAAGGCTTCCGGGAGGAACTGCTCTGCGCCGGCTGAGTCCCAGGCACTGTGCTGTGTTCATACCCCCAGCTCATCTTGAGGATTTAAGAAACCAAGAGACCAGCTTGTCCGAGGTCAGAGTAGCAACACAAAACATTGAGCCCAGAGGCTGCGTCCCAAGGCCAGTGCTTTCAGCTCTTCACCCCCGGGGGCGCCCCACCGGCTCCCTCTCTGCAGTGAAGAAATCGCTTCCCCTAAGGACAGGGAGACAAGGTCATTTTCTTTGTCTGGCAAATCACTTACATTCAATAAACATACACATTTTAAGCATACAGTTCAATGAAGTTAGACAAGTGTATGCACCCAGGTAAACAACGTCTGAGTCATGGTAGGCTGTAGTCCCATCCCTATAGAAGGTTCCCATCAGAGTCCAGCATGGTTCTAACCTCTGCCACCGGAGATCTGTTTGGCCCATTCTCTAGCATATAATGGACCTGCCGAATAAATGGCTTCTCTCCCTTAGAAAAGACAATGTTTTTAGAAGCATCTTTGTAAGAAGCCAAGAGTAGCTCCCCAGGATCATCTTAACAGATTCCCAGTCATCAGTCCTGACTGAACTATAGAAGTCATGAGACCGGTTGACGCTGTCCAGCTGCCAATCCCTGTGCCCCTGAACCCCTAAGAATCCCTACACTCCTAGAAAGGACCTGCCAAGTGGTGCTAACAAGATATGCTAGGGGATTGGGCCCCCAAAGTCTGGATCTGGGAGGCATCTGACCTTCCCACTGCCATGTCTGTTCCTGTGTCCAAGTGTAAGCGACACACATGGCCTCTGCTTGTCACCTCTCCTGCTACACTGGGCCCCAGAAGGCTCTCTCTAGCCTCCCAGGTGAGGAAGGCCCACTCCCAACTGGCCGTGAGCTTCCCCACCTCACTCCTCCATAAGTCTGACTATCCTGTTCTTCTCCCTCACACCTTCCTTGTGCCTCCTGCAAGAGGAATCTGAAGTAGATCTGAGAGACTCCTCCTCTTCCACAAGCTCCTGGTGCCATCTTGGTTTGGACTCTCTGGAAGTTCGGCAGACTCTAAGGTAGCACCATCTGCCTGGGTCCTCCTGGCTTTGTAGCACCATCTCCATCAGGCAAGCCATGTTCCCACCCTGGAGGCCCCCCACATCCTGCTTCCTGAGCCAAGAGTGCCTCTCTGCACC
This sequence comes from Octodon degus, assembly GCF_000260255.1. NCBI lineage: Eukaryota > Metazoa > Chordata > Mammalia > Rodentia > Octodontidae > Octodon > Octodon degus. The sequence goes on along the minus strand of NW_004524585.1, from coordinate 14,072,106 downwards.
TTTACAGAGCAAGAGTATATCCTTTATAGACTAAAATGTTTCAACTCACTGATAAACAAGCTCACTCAGGATCAGCCTTGTGGACTCAGGGTAGGACAGGTGCTCCTGGGGGAAGAACACACTCTCTAAGCCCCTCCATTTCTTTTCACCAGCTGAGAAAATTGCTTTCATATATTTCAGCTGCACAGCAGGAGTTCCTGACACAGGGATGTGGGGACCTGGGGGATTCCCACAGTGTCTGCAAGGAGGAGACCCCTGAGGTGGCCAGGGGCTGATCAAAGGCAGCATGGGAGCAGCGACCTCAAGGACCGCGGGGCCCTGAACACTCCAGTGTCCTCTGCTAAGAAAGGATGGCACTGAGCTGGAGCTCAGGGATGACTGATTGAATCTTTTTAATTGATGTCCTAGACATCTCAGAAGTAATTATCTGAAGCTCAGGCTGTCTCCTCCCCAGGAAGCCTGATACTAATGTGCCCTGTGGCGTCCTTCCAACACGGTCCCTGGAAAAGGACTCAGGCTCTGGCCCACCAATTATCTGCCTTATGCTGCTCCTCCCCAGAAGAAGGGGCAGTGAGACAGGATAAATGTCCTGGTTGCACAGTGCAGCCATCAGTCAATCAACAACCATTAAGGTGCCTGTCAGAGACAAATGCTGATTTTATTCACTCTGAGCTTTACCCGCCTACTCTTCCACACTGCTTCTTAACTGTCTCTGTTTCTGTCCTTCTCTCGGTCAGTCATTCATTCCACAAAGACATATTAGTGTGTTGAGAAACAGCTCAGTACTATAAATAGTGCTCACTCTAGAGCCAGATGATCTGGGGTTGAGCCCCAGCTTGGTGACCTTGGCCAGCCGCTGATGCCTTCTCTGTAGCCCGGAAAAATCAAACGCTCACTTGTGCAGCTACTGCAGAGAACAGATGAATTAAATACATCACCCATTTGGGAGTGTTTCAGGCACGCAGTGCTCGAGATGCTCTTGCTATTAAGTTAATAGCCAAGAGAGTGAGGGACAAGTCATCACAAACTGAGAGAAAACATTTGCGTAAAATACGCCTAATGAAGGGCTGTTCTCCAAACTACACAAAGAAAGCTTAAAATCAACAAGCAGAAAACAGCTTGATTTAAAAAGTGGGGTGACAACATTGACAAACACTTCCCCAGAGATGAGGTCAATGGCAGATGAGCACATGGAAAGAGGCACTGTGTCCTGTGTCATCAGGGGCATGGAAATTAAAATGACAACAAGACGCCTCTGTACATTCACAAGCACAACAGAGGACAGTGAGGATTTGGAGCCACTGGAATGCCTGTCACTGCGGGTGGGATGCAGCCTGCTGAGGCTGCTTAGGGGTCTGGCATTTCTCATAAAATTGAACACTTTCACCAAGAATCCACCAACTGCACTTTTAGTATGTTCCCGAGGGAGCTGAAAAATTGCATTCACATGAAAACCTGCACCGAGTTGCTTGCAGCTTTATTCGTCATCATCAAAACCTTAAAGCAGATGCGGTGTATCGCCGTCAGTGGACAGGAAGCTGTGGAGCATCTTGATAGGCAGTGTTTCTCGGCACTGAAAGGAAGCAGTGAACCCGTAAAGGGATGCAGAGGGAGCCTTGGAAGCGTATCACTAACTGGAAGAAGAAGCCCACCTGAAAAGGCTACTGTATGACCCCAACTCTAGATAAGGCAGGACTGTGCAGCTATGGAAGGAGCAGTGGTGGCCAGAGACTGGGGGAGGGATGACCAGGCAGAGCACAGAGGATTCTGAGAGCGCTATGACTGCCCCATGTGACACTGAGCGGGATATTGGTCTTATACGCTCGTCCACTCATACGGCAAGCATTCCCAGAAGGAACCCCAAGGTCAGCTGTGGACGCCGAGTGGTAGCCCTGTGCCCAGTGGTAGCCCTGTGCCCATACAGTCAACCAGCCCTAAGCACGTGCCAGCCTCGTAGAGGGTGGGCAAGGCGGAGGCATGCAGTGGGGGAGCAAGTACATGGGAACTCCCTGAACCATCCGCACTTCTGCTGTGAGCCTAAAACTATCTTTAACAATAAAGCCTCTCAGCAGCAGTGAGGAAGAAAGGACAGATTACAGATGTGAATGAGGGACCTGAGCAGAGCAGGGGTGGTAGATGAGGAACAGCAAACTGACTCCTGTTTGGCCCCAGCCCCTGGGGCTCTAGTGTCTCAGAGGGCCTACTGGAGTCCTGCAAGCTAGAGGCGATTCCTTCTGTCACGTACCTCCAGGGCTTGAGGACTTGGAACACAGCCAGGTGGAGGTGTCTAGCAGGTATCTAAACCCACAGTCCTGGAGTGCAGTGAAGCCATGTGGATTTGGGAGACACTGCATACAAAAGATGTTTTTAGCCATGGACAATAAGCCATTGGTCACCAGGACAACATGAAGAGGTAGAAAAACCTTGGGCCAGCTCTCTGTAAGGGGTCTGTGTGTGGCCTGGATGTATGATTTGGAGAGGCTTTGACCTCTCTCAGTCTCCTTCTGAAGCACCCATTGTAGCACCTTCCCTGTCCCATAAAAATCAAAGCAGCCTGGGCGAGGTTCCTTTCTCAGGAACCCCCAGGGTCAAGTTGTAGGTGAAGGTCGGTTTGGCAGGCATAGAGCAGGGATGGAGAGAGAGGAGACATGCATGTGGTGAGATGCAAGGGGAAAGCAGAACAGCTGCAAGGGGAGAAGAGCGAGTAAGGAGAGAGCAGGAGGGGCAGGAAAGGAGAGGGAAGGAAAAACAGCCGTGGGGGGTCCGAGTCAGCACCAATTAAACTGGCTTTAAAAAAACAAGCTTCTAGGGGCGGGGGAGATGGCTCAGTGGAATAATCGCTTCCCGTTAAGCACAAGGGCCTGAGTTCAATCCCTGGTTCTGGAAAAAATAAAAATAAAAAAACAAGCTTCTGGAAGCTGGCATTTACCCATGATGGGAGAGTGCATCTTCCCAACTGTATGAACACGAACCCAGTATGGACAATATGGAAGAGGGGAGCCGCGACAGGTGGGGTCCCACATTTCTGATCAGTAAATGGGGAAAGGCCTCATACAAGCAAGGTGCTCTTCTGCTGCCTTCTGGAATGTTTTCATCTCCCGCGTTATCTTCCATGTCCTTCCATGTGCCCAAGAGATCACCTCCCCGTGGCCTCAGTGAGGACAGAATTCCACATTTTGCCCTCAGCCCCTTGAGAGGCGCCTTGCATCACACTGGTCCGGAGGAGGGAGGCCACTATCCAGAATGGAATCAGAGCCCTGCCCCTGGCTCCGCCCCCAGGAAAGCACTAGCCTCCTTCAGTCTTCACCTCCCGTCACCCCCAGGCCCCTCTGCCCCACTGGGCAGGCTGCCCAAGCTGGCATCTGGAGGGTGGTCCTGATCCCTGCTCCTTCAGTGGCTCGCCACTTCTGTGAAGGGAGCTCCCACCCCTGCCAGCATCCCTGGTCGCAGGTCTGCACATGGCTAGCAGTCCTCCTGCGATTCCAGACCTCTCTGAGGGCCCCACCACACTCTGAGCCACCTTGGCAGTATCAGTTTTACTGCTGTCACGTTGCTTTACAGGATGCCACCTCCTCTGGCACGCCGTAAAGATGCTAGGCTGGCCATGCTCTAGCCACCGCTCTGTGCCCAGCGCTTAGCACGATGCGTGGCATGTTGCGCTATAAGTCAACAGAGCATCACAGAGGCAGCCCTTAGTCTGTACCAGGCAGGAGTGGGTGCTGCTGCCCATGTTTCCGAAGCTGAGGTTGGAACCAGTAAAGGGGCAAAAACTCAACTCATTTTCAAACTCCTGGGTTTCTAAAGGGATCTTCCCTGAAGTCCGCGCTTAGCAGTGCTAGGCCTGGGAAGTACAGCCCAGAATCCTGTTCTGCCTCTGTCAAGCAAAAGGATTTAGAAATTTCCTAAAGCTGAAATAATGATCATAAATGTCAATATACGCTTGAAAACACTTTCCTATCTAATAAATTATAGATGCTGTGCAAGAGACTGGGCAAGTTATCATTCCCATTTCTGGTGAAGAAACTGAGGTTCTAGGAGAAATCACCTCTGCAAGGTCCTGTGAGCTCAAAGGGCTTGCAAAAACAGGATTGCTCCTACCTTTAGTCTGAGTATGTGGACAGCCATACCTTTCTGCCCATTTCCTATCAGCTCAGGGCATCTGGGGTCCAGCAGTCTGTCCGCAAGGGCTGAATCTCGCAGTGCTGCTGCGCTCCCATGTTACAGGCAGAGGCTGAATTCCTAGCATGTGGGAGGCAGGACTGACCCGAGACTCTGCTGCCTCAGTGGCTGCACACTCTAAGGCCAGCTTTACGGAGGAGGGCTGCAGTTATTTCCTGCATAAAACATCTTTATGGACTTGCAAACGCCAGACTGTAAAGATGGCTCTCTAGGTTGTATCTGGCTGAGTGAGTTATGTCAGTGAGTCACAGAGGAACTGGTCCTCCCCCACCCCACAACATCTCTAAGCCAAAGCCTGGGTAGCACAGCAGCAGCCACCAAGGCTGTAAGTCTGGGCTGAGCTGGGGGCAGACACTAGTAGAGACAAACAGTCACTGACCTCTCGGGCACAGCATCCAGGTTGGATGTCTATAAACCTCCCACAGGTATGTCAAGGGGACTCCTGGAGTGTCCACTGCCCAGTAGAACTGCATATCCACAGGCTACAGGGAAACTCCTAGGGGCATATGCCCTTCTGTCCTCTGACAGCCACAATGATTGGACCAGCCCTGCACAGTCTGCTTAATCTGGGCCAATCAGAGACCTTCCCTAAGAATTTAAGTTTGAAACTGAGAGACTCTAGACAGCTGCCTTCCTAATAAACAAAAAGTGTGTCATCTTAAGCTATGTAGTGGTGTTCCTTAGTGTCCAGCCAGAGAAAGAAAGGAGTCAGACCTGTGAAGAGGAGGCCCCCTGCTGCCAGGCCTCTGGGCTCCACAATGTGCTTAACATTCTTCTAACAAGGATCTCATTTGGGCTTAGAACTGGTTTCTGACACTGCAATCAGTATTTAGTGCAGTGTAACTCAGTCGTTCTCAACAAGAGGTGATTTTGTCCTTCAAGAGACATTTGATGATAGTTAGAGATATTACGGCTTCATGCCTCGTGTAGAAGACAGGATCCTGTCACCACCACTCGCTTCTCCATTTAGAGAGTTACTTTAGGAAGTTATTGTTTTTTCAGTGTAGAGACAAGCTACCATACACCCGAAGTTGAAGGGGGAAAGGTTTATTCAGCTCACGTTTGTAGAGGTTTCAGTTCATAATCTGCTGGCTCCAAGGCAGGGTGCCGTGGCAGAAGGGCAACACCGAAAAGAACCAGTTCATGGCAGGCAGAAGACAGCAAAAGCAAGCAAGGAAGGGAGAAGACAAGCCTCTGTCTGCCCCTTATATTGTCTATGAGGCTACTAGGATTAGGGTGGTGCCAATCTAATCAGTGGACTGACTTAGCAATCACCCACTCTTAACCCAACACCCTTAATCCTGGCATTGTACCATGGATCATTCACACACTCTGGATCCAGCCACCTCTGAAAAAGCCCCAGCCATTACTGCATGAGGCTTTGAGAGGATATCTAAACACAGCCATAATGGCAAGGGTCCTTTTACTTTAGATGATAATGTCAGGCCTCTGACTTGGGGCGATCCCCCTGCCTCTCCCAAACGCTGGGATTACAGGCATGTGCCACCATGCCTGGCTGGAAATTCTCACTTTTTTGTGGGGGAGCAGATACTGGGAATTGAACTGAGGGCCTTACTCATACTAAGCAAGAATTCTATCCCTCAGCTACATCTCCAGCCTTCAACATGTAAAGTTTTAACTTTGAGACAGGGTCTTGCTAAATTTCCCAGGCTGGCCTTGAACTTGCGATTCACCTGCCTAAACTCCCCGTGTAGCTGAGACTATAGGTGTGTGTCACCTTGCTTTTAGTGGAAATAATGTCATTTTTAACTATAACTTCTCTGGAGAATCATTTAAATATATACAACTTTAACATATTCATTCCTAGATCTGTAGTTTACTTTGTAGAAATTCTTCTTGGTAGAAAATCTTCAACTGGATGCACACACAAAGATTTACACAGGAAGATGTTCATTGCAGCTTTATTTACAATGGTGGGAATAGAAATATCTGACCATCCTTTATCTGGAACACAAATTACAATACATTCATAGCACAAAATAATAGATGCAGCACTTAAAATCATGTTTGCGAAGATCAGTTAATCACAGAGAAACGTTCATTATGCGAACCGAAAAATCAGAATATGACATGTTTGAAATACATATAGCCATAGGGGAAAAAAAGTTGCAGGGAAATACATCAAAATATTAACAACAACAATATTAGCAAATATTATTGCTATTGAGCAGAATAATAAAGTCTGTGTTTTCCTATTTTCTCATTTAATTAAAATTTTTCTACAATGAATGTTTCAGTGTTGTTGTTGTTGTTGTTGTTGTTTTGTCTTATACTGGAGACAAAATCAGGGCCTCTTGCTAGGCAAGGACCGTATCACTGCGCTATACTGTCAGCCCTCCTCCCCCTTTTGAAATAGGGTCTTTCTGAGTTTCAGAGACTGACCTCAAGTTATGATATGCCTGCCTCAGCCTCCTGGGTACCTGGGACTACACGTGGGTGCCACCATGCAGGAGAATTATGTTTATAATTAGGAAATTTGAATACTAAAAAAAATTCTAATGTTACAATTTAGGAGGATGTAGATTGATTCATCTGAAAACAAACACATGATGGGCTTATCATGTGCTCAATGCTGTGAACAAGAGCAGACAAGGTTCCTGGCCTCATGCGGAACCCACTCCAGAAGGGGCAGCACCCAGGAGTTTCCACTAACTTACTCTCTTTCTTTCTTTTTAATGTATTTGGTTGTTACAGGGTCTCACTATGCAGCTTGGACTTGTAGTGATCCTCCTGTTTTCAGCCTCCCCAGTGCTGGGATTACAGGTGTGCGCCACTACCCCCAGACTTGGTGGCAGGCCCAGTGTGCCACAAAGCAGGTTTGCCTTTGACAAAGCAGGCGCTTAGTCTGCTGAGCTATCTCGCCGACCCCCGGTTACTTTCAAATGCACTATCTCAGAAACTCTCCAAAGAAAAGTTTTCTTTCTCTTGGACAAATAGCTTCCATGCGCCAAGGACAGCATTTAAGTACTCAGCACCTTCTCGTGTTGGCCTCTTGCTCTCTGCACAACTTTCTCAAAGGTCCAGGTCATGGGGCTTGTGGGCTATGGCCAGGATTCAGTCCTGATTCATTTCCTGCCAAAACCAATTACTAGTCTACTCTTCTCCCTGCCTCCCTGGTGGAGGGTTTTTGAGCATGACTTTAGATAGGGGACACTTCAGAGCCATGTGAGTGGACATCAGGGACATTTTAGGATCAGGAGAGACAGGTAGAGATGTACATGCAAGGGATGGGTCAAGTAGGCCACAGACTGAGTATATGCAGAGAGGGCCAAAAGCTAAGTCATCTGCAGTGACAGTAAAGGTGGCAGGGCCAGGGGCTTGGCAGAGAGACAGTCACTGTCACACATTCACACTGAGCTCCCATAGAAAGAAAGAAAGGGAAAAGCAAAAGCCATTTAAGGACTGGCTCTAGAAAGAAGAGCACTTTGATGCAGGTTGACATAGCAGCTCTGTGGCCGACAAGAGCATGCTGTCCACAGAGAAGTTTTGCAAAAGTGAGTCCAGGAGGGGATATGTGTGTAGCTATGGGCCTGAGCCTGGGGCGCTGGAGGACGGCAGGAAAGTGGAGGTTAGGAAGAGCCTGCACAGAGCTACTGAGACATCCCCCTCCCAGCAAAATGCAATGCAGAGGCTCTGGCCTCTCCATGACAAGAAGCTGGGCTTGCAACAGAAGGAGTGGAAAGCCCCAGACTTGGAGACCACTGGACCCTCAGGCTCCTTTGGCCCACTTTGCAAACCCAACTAAGTAACAAGACTGGAGGCCTGTGGTCAGGCAGCCCAGGCCTGTGACTGCGAGAGAGTAGTTTATGTACTTCAACTGCCGTACCAGGCTTGACGCCACTCAGAACCCAGGTCACTGCTGGTGACACTCATGCCCCTTCCGTGACAGCAAGAGAGGCTCACTGTGGAGAATTGCTGCAGCAGCCTGAACTGATTTCTCCTCACCATCTGGCTGCTTTCTTGCAATCAGACATATTCTGATTCAGTGACTTCCAGGACAAAGTGCCAGGCTTAGTGTGCAGAGGCCCAAACCCATATCCCTGAGCTCCTATGACCTCTGCTGTAAAGTGAGAAGGACGACTCCCACCTACCCTCACTCCCTCTGTCCCATCTTTCTCAGGGCCTCAATTGTCCTCTTCCACACAGAGAAGATAATAAAACTGCTTACTTCATCTGGGCATGGGTAATACACATCTGTAATCCCAGCCTTCCAGGAGGCTGATGCAGGAGGTTTGTAAGTACAAGGCAAGTGTGGACAATTTAGTCGTTTACTGAGACCCAGTCTTAAAAATAAAAAAGATGACTCCAGTCAGCACATAGGACCTGCATTTGAATTGGACCACCTGAAGCCCACCAAACCCTTATTCCAGCCAAAACCCAGGCCCAGTGTGTGAGTGGGACTGCCTGGTGCCCTCCAGATCCTCATTCCAGCTAGTTCCCAGGCCCAGAATATGAGTGGAACCACCCAGTGCCCTCCAGATCCTCATTCCAGCCAGCACCCAGGCACAGCTTGTGAGTGGAACTTCCTACATCAGACAGGCCTGGTGTGGAACCCTGGGGCAGAACTCCCTGCAGAGAGGCTAGAGGAAAGACCCACCCAACTGATCCAGGAGTAGAACATCTTGCCAGAGTGGCACAGCAGGTTCACTTCCAAGAACTGCAGCAGGAAGAAGTGGAGCATAGCAGCCAGACCCAAGCCATACCCACCTGAACAAGTTTGAACCTGATAGATCTGAACCTGTTACTAAGGTAATAACTCTACCAAAGCTCTACACCAAAGGTCAGAAGACAGTGCTATACAAAAGGACAAAGAGAATGAGCAAAATGCAGTCTCAGGCCCTGAACCCATCCAGAACAAATGCAGGAGACAATAGCATAGAAGAAATTGGAAATCACACACCTGAAATCTCTGAAATAATAGTGTCAGAAGTAAAGAAACAACTACAGAAAGGTATAGAGGAAATCAGATCAGAAATAATTTCTGAAGTAAAAAAAGAAATGATAACTATAATGAATGAAGTACTGTGCTTCTAAAGAAGACACTGATTTAAAAAAAGAATAGAAAGATGACAGAATCCTTGAATAAGCAATATAGGAAAGAAATAGAATTCAAGAAGCAGATTCAAAGTGATATACAGGAAATTAAAACCTCAATTACAAGCCAGCAAAACCATTTGAATGAAAGTAAAAATAGACTTTCAGACCTCAAAGACACCATTGCAGCTAGTGAAAAGGTAAGAAAAGATCTCTTAAAAACAACTAGGATGCAGGAAAAAATAATTCAACATCTGCAAGACAATGCAAAGATGAACAATGTAAGACTAATAGGCATCAATGAAAAAGGAGGCAGTACAAGTGATATAAAAATAATAGGGGCAGAATAGTAGAAAACTTCACAAATATGGGAAAACAATCTGACATTGAGGTAACTGAAGCATACAGAACTCCAAATAACATCAACCCAATTAAAACCACACCCATATAACAATCAAGATCACAGAAATTCAGCACAGGAACAGTATACTAAAAGCTGACAGAGAAAAGAAACAGATCACAGTTAAAGGAAAACCCATCAGAATAACGGCAGATTTATCTTCACAAATCATCAAGTCAAGAAGAGGATGGAGCAAAGTACTTCAAGTCTTGCAAGAAAACAAATTCCAACCCAGACTATATACCCTGCAAAACTCTCTTTCAAGTATAATGGAGATGTGAAATACTTCCATGACAAAGAACAACTAAAGAATTTCATGACAACAAAGCCAACCCTACACTAAACTACTAAAAGATATTCTAGAGAGGGATCAAAATGACCACAACTCCATGAATGAGAACAGAAAGAACCTACCAAATAGGGCAAACAAACACAGGAGAAAAAGAGGCACCACAACAGCAGTCTTTCAATTATTCTTTTGTATACAGCAGCAAAATATTTCCATCAGCATACTCTACAAATGGACTTCTCCCGTACCCTATGGGTCCTAATTCTATCTGGGTCTACAGGGTAGATATCAAAGAAATAGCAGTAGTTCAATCCCACAAGTGACACCTGGCCACCAGTAAGCATCATGGACACTGTCCACATCCACCATATACTAGAACTTTGTGTGATAAACTATCCCCAAACTGTTAGAAGGGCTGGTCATATATTTGCCATTCCAGTATTTTTGTTATGTTTTATTCTTAGTAATTCTTCACTATCATGAAAACTTTTTCTTAATTGATATTTTTGTATATATTAACCTAATCAAATACTGTGAGTACTCTGAATTGATCGCAGATTTGTACATATGATAGACTACATTCTAGCCTTTTAGACTGTAGTATAATTTACATATAATTTAATTTAATTTTAAATTAATTAATATTTAATTAATTGTCTGAATATTGCTTAATTTTAATTTATGTTTTATGATTTATACTGTTTCATTGACTTACAATCTACTTATAAGACATGGTATGATATTTTCTCCTAGTATTAGAAACTTTACTATGAATGACTACTACAAAGACAACAATATGCAATGTATTAATTGTTGTAACTCTCCTACCAACCTGTTTTAAAGCTGTCACATTACAATTTTTTTCTCAATAAAATTAATTAAAAAAATAAAGTTTCTTTGAGCTTAAAAAAAAAACTTTAAAAAGTGTATTTTCATCTTCCATTGACTTTATATTAGTACTTCCTTGCCTTTCTCTCTCTCTCTCTCTCTCTCTCTCTCTCTCTCTCTCTCTCTCTCATACACACATATGAAAAAATATGTATATAACCTGACATAAGATTGATTCTGTTTTGTGGAAATCTTCAGTGACCTTTTAAATAGGCTTGTCTAATATAGTTATATTTTACATAGTCCTGAAAATAAATAAATAAATAAAATATAAAATAAAAAAGGCTGAGGAGGCAGCAGTGTGAAGGCCCCCGGGGCCCGGGGCCAGGGTGGGTGCAGGGACCCTGCTGCCTCATAGGGCAGGGGTGACACCCACTGAGACACAGGCAGGTGGAATCCTTTCTAAGAGCCAGCAAGTGCTCATTGTTGTTGCTGCCGCCCGCTGCTGTTTGCAGGCTAATTTAAGATAATAGATGTAGAAGTGCTTTGAGAAATACAAAGCACACCGTGTTCAAAATAAAAGGTGTTATTTCCTGTCATATCTCTTCCTGCTTCTAGTCTCAAACTCCCTCCCCACACCAGGAAGCTGCCACACTGAACTGCCAAAACTAAGAGTCTCCCCCACAGGCGCCCCAAATGCTGATGAAGTCTCCTCTGTCTTCCGTCCATTCCTCGTCTATTCCGCTTGCTGCCACCTGGCCACAAGCTCCAGGGTACACAAAGGTTAACTAATTTTGCCCATGCCTGCCCAGAAACTTGTGAAGTGCAGGCCTATGGGCCTGCTAGCATAGGTGAATCTGAATGAATGAGTAAACAAGATAATATACCTGAAATCAGTCTTAGGAATGATCCTTATTAATAGTTCATTTTGAGATTTTCATTAATCATAAACTAATCTCTGCAAGGTTCTTGCAAGTGCCTCAAGCATCATGTAATGGAGTTCCTGCCCTTAGGGACTTTACAGGGTAGAAGGAGAGGCTGCAGTAACTTTATTTCCTACAAATGACAATAACACAAATCTATTAACATGAGCGCATGCTGTAAAGGAGACTGCTGAGAGCTTGCAGGGCAGTCAGGCGCAGATCCACAGCTGGGTGCCTTCCAGGCTCTTGACAGAGGAGAGCCAAGGAGCCTGCCCAGGCCCGGGCAGGGCCCCCTCCTGGCCTTGCCCTCTGACTGCTCTGTTCTTTCCACTTTGGGACAACAGAGACTACAGAGAGCTTCCCCTGCCCCAGCTCAGCTGCTCTCCTTGGCCTTCAAAGGTTGCACTGAGTGGCTTCCTCTGGCCCAGGCTGCATGTGGCCAGCAGAGGCAGGGAGCTGCTGGAGCTCTGGGAGCAGGACCCCTGCAGCACCTCTGGTGCTCACTGAATCCTGGTTTCAGTGGCTTCTTTGCCACTTACTGGTTGTGAGACTTGACATATATTTTATCCAAGCCTCAGTTTCTTCAAGTGCAGAATGAGGACAGTAACAGCCAGTGACAATTACATGAAATAGTAGATAGAACCTGAGGAAAAGATTCTAAGGTTTATAGTCAATAATATAAGCTGTGACCAGGCTTGGCACTGCACAAATGTAATCCCAGCTACTCTCAGGAGGCTGACCCAGGAGGAGTGCAAGTTCAAGGCAAGCCTAGGCAACTTAGAGAAACCCTGTTTCCAAATTTAAAACTAAAACTAAAAGGGGCTGGGCATGCAGCACAGCATACCCTGGTTCAGCCCGTGGTACTGTGGTATTGGGAGTAAACTATTAATCTCTAAGAGCCATAAAACCACAGTGCTGGGCCTCTGGGGCTGGGTACATTCCAGGCTGAATGCATCTTACCTTGGCATCTGGTTCTGGACTTTAGATCCTTTCTGGGATCCCAAGAAAGCGATGTGGATCAGGAATGCCCAGACCACCTTCATTTTATAGTATATTTAAGAATCTCTCCCTCTAGTGGAGAAAAGAACTAATGTGGACTTAAACTGCGGATATTTGAAAAGAGAAAATGGTCCTCTCTCAGCCGTGAGACACCTAGGCAGGGCAGTTACCCTAGATGAGGATGCTGGGCCCAGAGAGGGAAAGAGGTGACTGGTGTCGCAAAGCAAGCTCTCAGCAGAGTCCCTTCTCTGCCACACAGAGTCACATATTGTCTACTGGGTCTGGTGCCATGGGGCTGAAGGCCCAGGGACAGAAGTCACACCAGGAGCCACACCATGTGATTCAGCTGTTGGTTAGGTCTAGGGAGACACTGCTGGGAGCTGGTTAAAAGCCTGAGGCTCTAAGGAAGCCAATCAAGCTCTGTGCTCCTCAAGCTGTAGCTAGCTCTGAAGCTCTCTCCAATCCTCTTTATCCTTCCCTGTGAAGCCAGGCAGTTGACTTGTGGTCTTTACGGTTCCTTCCCTTCTTGGGCACTCAGGAGAAGGCTACTGTAAGGTCATCTGACCCCTCCTCCAGCCTCCTGCTCCTGTGGTTGTCTGCACCGCCGCTGGAAGGGGCTGGGGATAGAGAGTGCGAGGCTGAGCTCTGGCAGCCTGGAGCACCCCCAGCCACCTGCTCTGCCACTGTTATCCTCTCCAGTCTCCCTCTCCTCCCTGCACCCCAGCCCCAAGCCCAAGGAGCCTAAAGAGTACAGGGTAAACAGCGGGAAGTGCCTGGCAGCTGACACTTGCCAGGAGCTACAAGGCTTCTGCTTGGGCATCGCAGGGAGAAGATGACTGGGCCCCTCTCCCTGAGACCCTCCTCAGCTCCATCTGTGCTGTAGTCCTTTCCTGTGCCCATGGCTGGGAGAAGTAGCCACAAGTTGCCCTGCCTACTGCCTGGTGCATAAGGATGCAGGACCCAGGAGAGCAGAACGGCTGAGTAGAGCTCACATAGAGCAGGGGGAGGAGTCTCCCAAAGGGGCACAGCCCAGTCTCCAGGCTGGTCTTGCCCTCTGCCCTCCAAGAGCCAGCATCCAGGATGGCTCTGGCGTGGCGATGGGAGAGAGAAGGGAGCTTTTGTCTAAGGCCACTGTATGGATTCAGGGAGAACTCACGTAACAACACCGGCAGGGATGGAAGCGGGGAGTAGCAAAAAGGGAAAAGACACATCACAGAGCAAAATCCCTAAAGGAAGGCGGCTTCCAATGCGCCACCCGCCTCCCCACACCAGCCCAGGTCCTGGCACGGAAACACCCTCCTGTTGAATCTTTAATTAAAAGAAATGGCATTCATATGGAGATGGTGTTGAGCTACACAGTGAGCTGTGCTGGAGACTGCCCCTCTGGGAGTAAGAAGACAGATCAAAGCTGCCTCCCTGGAGCACTCGCTCTCCAGGGGAGCTGGCAACAGGAAAAAAAAAAAAAACGTTTGGGAGAGCCCCAAACCTAGATGAGGAAAGGGAGGAGGGTTGGGAATGGGAGGACACAAGGATCCAAGCCCCAGGGGTGCAAGAGGCCAGGCTGAGCTTGGCAACCTGGTGTTTCTCTTCACTCCGAGTCTCTGCAACAACTGCTGTCCTCTGCTCTGACCAGGCAGCAAAGCCCTGCCTCATGTACTGGGCCCTGTTGAGATCCCTTCTGTCATTTTCCTCCTCCCCAGGCCCTTGTAACATTCACTGACCACATTTCCTCTCTGCTGGGCTATCAACCTTCACAACTGCTACCTCTGCCTGCAGAGTCCTTGGGTTGGGTTTCTGTCCCCTGGTTTCCAAAAAAAAAAAAAAGTTTACCTTAAGAGAAAACTGCTATGTGAGGACAGAGTAGATCATTGTCATGTGTATGGACTTGGGAAGCAGAGTGCCTGAATTCAAATCCCTGTGCCACCTCTTGCTGGCTGTGAACACTAGGCAGGTAATTTAAATTCTCTGCACCTCACCTGTCAGATGGGCCGTCATAGTAATCCAGTGTTGTGGTTAATGAAGAAACCCCATAAGCATGTGGTGCACCAGGTAAGCTCAGGTCAGCTCTAACCCAACCTGCTGGACCAGCTGGCAAGGGCTGCTTTCCAAAGCGCTGTCGCGTGCACCAGACCCCTGCTTGTCTTCCCCAGGACACATCTGAGAATGGGAGGACAGGTCATCACCTGCTGGGGGAGGAGCTGGGGAGGCAGGAGTGCACGGAGAGATGGCAGAGAGGACTGGGGAGAAAGGGGCCTGCTTATGGGACACCCTTGTGTTCCGTGTAGCCCAGGAAAGGGAAGTCGACTGCCCCCAGAGGGCAGGGCTGAGTTCTGGTCCTACTGCTTCTGTAGCAGGCACCTCCAGAACTCTAGATGTGGGTTTCCTACCAGCACAGCTGCTTGCTGGCTTCCTCCAGAACAGTTTTAGGTTGAGTACACCTCACCAAGGGAGTAATTTCTTCTTGAAGCTCCCATGTGCTCTCTTGGAGGTCACCCAAGAACTCACACCCTGGCTATGGAGACACACACACACACATGCATGCATGCACCATTGCAAAAATTCCTCACATTGACCAAAAATATTTCACTTGCCTGGCAGAGGAAGATAAAGAGACAAACAGATTGAGTAGGGGATAATTAAGTTCTGCTATAGTGTGAAAAAATAAACAATATATAAAGTACTACTAATAGGATCTGTTCCCCAGTGAATTGATACAAATCCATCTGGTCAACTTAGCAAATATTTGTTGAATGAATGACTGTTAAAAGCATGTGATGGACTACAGTCAACTTAGCTAATGAGCAGCAATCCTGGTTCACATGCAATGTCTGGGATACTTAAGTCTTTGGGGCCCCAGGTAAAGAAAATATTTGTTGAAAAGAAGTCAGAATGTCCATTTAAGAGCACTGGCTGCCCAGCATTTGGTAAGGGACTTGAGATTAGGCTCCCAGCTGCTGTTCTCTGATTTCAAGCCACGCAGGGCTAGACTGCCCCTCCCCTTTATGTGGTGCTGCTTTGGGTCCCCATGGGCAGCTTCAGCAATGGCTACATGTGGGAACTCACTATTCTCCAGCTGATCCCCAAGTGTGCAGGAAAAAGTGGCAATTCCTGAATGACAGACTCTGCCCTCAGCTGGGCCTGGCCTTACTCACTGCAGACATTTAAGTTTCTCTATAGCGCTGTGACTCATCTGCCTGTCCTTGGAAAGAATTCTGCAGGGAAATCACATGCAGAACCGGGTCACTATCTGTACAGAGTGAGTACACCGAGAGATTCTAGGGACAATAATTTTTCAGTAAATTACCTAAGTGCAGAAGGGTCTGCCACAGGAGCTGGGGGGAAATGGAGCAGGCACAAGAGGTGGGAATAAGATTTGTGCATTAATCACAAAGCAATCAGTGGATGGCATGGGGCCTGGAGCCCCTGGATCTATCCAGCTGGAGGAGGTAGACGGAAAGGTCACCCCAGACAGGGAGCTCCTGTCTATCTCAAAGACAACACATACTTGGTCTCTTCGCACCAACACCTGCTTGGCAGAAATGTCCTGGGCTGGCCCACTGTCCTCGATCCCACCCTCGGGGCTATCCAACCATATATCTGCCCTACTACCCCAGCCCAGGTATGGAGGAGGGCGTGCCTTTGGCTAGTTAACCCTCCAGAAGCCATTTATGGGCTGTGGCTGACCTCTGTTCCTAAGACCTGTGAACTCCTCTTCTGCGCTGTACCTTCCTCAGTTATCAGGGTCTAAGAAGGAGAGGCAGAAAATCTCATCCCTCTCCCTTGAGCTGGAAGATCATCTACCCCTGACCATGTACAGAGGTCCCTGCTGGATGGAGTTGCCCTTTCATCATTCTCATTCTCTCTGGGCTGTGCCCGAACCCTCAGATCAAAGCCTCTTCCCAGGCTCAGGTTTTCTTTCCAACCTGATTTTCACAGCAAGCATGTTACGCCTTCCAAGTCTCCGACATTTATACAGGGAGCCATGTCTGCATCCCGCTGTAACAGCTGGCAATGGACTTCACCTGTGATGGGTTTGGGACAAGAGATGGTCTTGACCAGGAGGGCTGTTTCTTCCAACCACAAACAGAACATGAACTCTGGATTCAGATCCTAGACTTTTATCCTGGCCAAACAACATCCTAGCTGGATAACCTTGGTGAGTCATTTAACCTGTCCTAATTCCTCATCCATGACAGGGATAAACATCCACTTCACAATCCAAGGAAAGGATTTAGTAAGTAAATATTTTAGGACTTTGGTGCAAAGCTGAAACCATTCTCCTTAGGCTGGCACTTTCAGTATGGGGGATGTGTGTGTGTGAATGAATCGCTTGCAACTGGATACCAGCAGGCCAAGTTCTTTAAAGGTATTTGGCCTCAAATATCTGCAGCACCCAGGTGTTGCACCCCTGTGGCAATTATTCTGCTGTGTAAGCAACATATTCCCTCGTTACTCTACTGCAACATGAAAATCTTTGTGAAAGACACTAACATGATGTGAAAGATTTCAAGATTTTGTTGTTATTTATTTTGCTTGTGAGAATACAGAGTGCCCTGGAGCAGAGACACCAGGAGAAAGCAAGGTCTGTGCCAATTATCAAAACAAGTCATCCGGCCAGGCTCTGCCTTACCCATGACTTAATTCTACCTTTATGGCAAAGGTCAAAGGTAGTTATTACTATGGAACCTTTTTTTAACAAGGCCCTTGTACACATGTCAATGTCAATTACACCTCCACTAGACATAATTTGTGTTTCTATAGACAAAATCATTTGTATCATTGTCAGTTTTCCATAATTTAGAGTCACAGGAAGGGTCAAAGACAATGAAAGACAAAATACCCAAGGGAATTAGATAGGACACTCTGAGCCAAAGTCCTTCACATATCCTAACCCTGCGATTACCCTCATTTCCTCACAGAAAAGGTGGTGCTATGGTTAAGGCATAACATGTCTCCCAGAATTCTCATGTGTGTGGAAGGCTATTGGGTCATGCGGGCACCATATTCACCAGTGAGTTCAACTACTGATGAGGTCAGTAGCCCAACGTGCTCTTGGGTGGGGCCTGATGGCAGTGGGTCCCTAAGGCTGGGACCTGAAAGGGTGTGTTCTCATCCCTGACTTCTTCCTTCTCTCTGCTTTCTCCTCACCATGATGCAACATGTCTCTCTGTCATGCCCCTGGGCCATGCCATTTCTGCCCTGGAGCTAGCCAGCCATGGACTGACACACAGGCCAAGATAAACTTCTTCTCTAAGCTGTGAGTGTTGGGCATTTTGTCTCACTTACAGAAAGATGACTAAGACAAAGAATCAGGCACAGAAAGGAAAAAAGAGAAAATTATCTAGTCCAGTGGTTTCCAAGAGCCAACCTCATCTTGGATCTGGAGAAGTCCATGACAAGGATGTCATGTCTGAGGTAACACTAAAGTGAGATATTTTTCTACACAGCTAAGTGATTTTCTTCAGAGAACTACTTTATGGGAGATTATATCCTTTCTATATTTCTAGCTTTAAAATATCCTTTCATTTATGACGGATGATAATAAATACATGGTAGGGGCTGGGGAGAAAGCTCAGTAGAATAAGCACTTGCCTGGCAAGTGCAGGGTTCTGAGTTCGATCCTCAGTACCGCAAAAAAAAATAAATTAAATAAATAAATATATACATACATGGTAGTAGTAATTGTTCTTAGAATGTTATTTAATAAAATAAGGGCTGGCAACCCTATGTTAGTTTTCATATTAAAAAATATATGTGGTTTTCATTATTGTGTTTGGATGTTTTTAGTTTTTTTCATCTGTGATAGGAAATGTCTGGAAGTGCTGATTCTGTTCACAATTCTGAAATTTTCTGGTATAGAAATGTGCCTGTCTTCCTGCAGGAAAGGAAGCCCCCTAGGTCAAGCTGGGCACTCTGATATGGAGGCTGAAGAGAAGGAGAAGAAAATGCTAATAAGGCTTACTGACTGACTCCTGGGATCCCAAAGAGCTGGAGATGGAGGGAGGCTGGAAACTCCCTTCTTAGTGCTGGCCTCCAGTCTTTCTGTGTATCCTGCCCTATGGCTTGTGCTATAGTCTGCATTTGGGTCCCTCAAATCCATACTGAACTTAATCCCCAATGTGATCACCCTAAGAGGTAGAGCTTTAGGAGGTGATTCTACCCTCAAAGAACTCCACCAAAAAAAAAAAAAAAAGAACTCCACCAACAAAACTTCCACCCTCACGAGTGGGATCAATGCCCTTATAAAAGCAGATTGAGGGAGCCAGTTTGCTTCTTTCATCTCCTAAGAATACATAGGAAAGTAGTATGTCTGAGGGGAGAGACCTCACTAGACCATCTGTCTCAA
>NW_004524585.1:14021018-14052987 GCF_000260255.1 Octodon degus | reverse complement strand
GGGGCCGGAGAGATGGCTCAGTGGAATAAGTGCTTCTCTGGCGAGCACAGGGGCCTGAGTTCAATCCCCGGTTCCGCCAAAAAAACCCAAAAAAAAAAAAAAAAAAAAAAAAAAAAAAAAAATAAAAAAAAAAAAAATCAAAAAAAAAAAAAAAAAAAAAAAAAGACCCAGTCTCAAAATATTGCTACAGTTGCCCAACAGTATAAGACAAATTATCAACTGTCTTTACCTACAATATCCTCTCTTAATACAGAAGTTTTTTTCATTATTGATTTTTTTTTTCTGGGTTCATTCTCTTGTTAACAAACAAACATATAAACAAACCTTTTATGCCAGATACGATGATCATTAAAGTTTAGTACAGCTTTTAACGGTATCCAGGTAATAATGTTCCCTTTGCTGCACCAGCAGAGCTGTTGAATGTCCACCCTGCAGGTACAGATGCGATGTTCCCTTCACCGTGCCATCCTGGGTGTTGGTGGGGAAAGCGGGCTGCTGCTTGCTGCAGCCACCTAGACCCTAGAGTACGTTCTCTAGTAATCCTTTCAAAGAGGGTACATGGCAGACAAATCTTCTGAATTTGTCAATATCAAAAAATGTTCTTATTTGGCCCTCAAAATCAAAGGCCAGTCTGGCTGGGTACCGGATTCGCTGGTGGAAGCGGTTCTCGTGCAGGACTCTCACAATGTCACACCACTGGCTCCTGGCGTCCAGCGTGCTCAATGAGAAGTCTGCCGTCGGCTGGATCCTCCGGCCTGCGTAGGTGACCTCTTTCTCTCGTGAGGCCTTCAGGATCTTCTCTCTTTCACTGGGGCTCCAGAACATCACCAAGATGTGTCTAGGAGTGAGCTTTCTCTCGTCCACCTTGCTGGGGACTTGCTGAGCACTGACGACCTCAAGCCTTGAGCTCCTCCTCAGCTCTGAAAAGTTTTCTTCAATGATTTAATTATGTCCTCTGCCTCGTTCGCTTTATCTTTTTCTGGGACTCTGATAACATGGACGTTGGAGCTTCTGAATTCAACTTCCCGGTTGCAAAGTTTCTCGTTATTCAGCAGCTGCCTGGACATCTGAGCTGCATCCCTGGATGCCTCTTGCACTTGGCTGTCCAGACAGCTCACTCTTTCCTCGAGCTGAGCTACCCTGCGGTGTAGGTGGTCTACCAAATGCCTAACTTCCTTGACATCTGGGCAATGTTTCCTTCTGCGCTCCATCTCCTCTTGTATCTCTCTGAAGATGTCCACCTTGCTTCTTCTGAAGTTTTCTTCTGTTTCCTGGATTAAGGCTGCTTCTTCAGACGTCAGCTCTTTCATCTGCAGAGTCTTGTTTCTGTCTTTCTCTGTTTTCCCTAAAAAGTTGGTGATCTATGACAAAGCACTCCCATTTGCCCGTGAACACGTTTTGTGCACACTGGAACTTCGCTCTAGTGATTTCGAGAGAACACTGTGATGTGAAGTCGGATGGAGAACCTCAATTCCTTGACCTCCGGAAGCAGCCGTTTCCTGCACCTTGGTCTTGTGATCCCCCTGGGTCTGCACCGGCCCTCCCTTCTCCCAAATATAGGCAAGTCCCTCTCGCAGCACTGAGGCCCCTTCTCCCTCTGTGCTTGGGCTTCCTCCTCCCTCCTGCTCCTCATCCATCTCAGAGTCTCCTTTTCCCTCCTTGTCATTCTCTGAGTTTTCTTCTTCCCCCCCCCCAGGATTTTTCCTCTTCCTCCAGCCACATCCCTTCCTCACCCCCCTCCTCTTCCCTCTTCTCCTCCATCCACATCCCTTCTTCCTCCTCCTCCTCCTCCTCCTCTGTTCCAGAGCTCTCTTCTTCCTCCTCCTCTAGGCATGAGTCCTCCTGCTCGTCCACATTGGGGCTTTCCTTTCCCTCCCACTCCGAAGACGCCGAGCTCCCCTCCTGAGCCCCAGCCACCTTGACCCCTTTAATGAACAGCAAGTTAAAGCCATCGCTCGCTGGGTCTCCAGCTCCACACTTTGAGCCTCTCAGAGGATTCTCCCCCTTTCTTTGCATCCCACGTTGCTGTCCATCTCTGCGTGAGTTTGCACTCAGTGGAAAAGCATCATACAGCAAATCTCTCATGAAAGCTTTCTGGCTGGCAAAGCACCTGAGGCTCTGCAGGTCTAAGAAGGTCTGGACTTCGACATCACATTTAAATGCCAGTTCAATCTTGCGTAGAAACTTGGAGTCAAAACCGTTTTCTCCAAAAACACGGAAGATGCCAGCCCACTGCATGCCTACTTCCAGCATTGTGGAGAAGTTGGCCGCCAGCATCAAGTCGGTGCCCTCAGCCCCCTGCGGCCTTCTTCTGCAGCCAGCTGTTCCTTCCTCGGGTCCGCCAGGGTTCTTCCTGCCGGCGTTTTGCGTTTCCTCCGCTGGCTCTCGCTCACGAAGGTCTCACCGGGCCTCACGGCCTCTCTGTCCCTCCTTCCTGGGTGAGGCTGCGGCCGCGCTCCTTCTCACTTGGCCCGGTAGGGGGCGCAAATGGCCTGTGCGAGCTGTGTGTCCCCCCCTCCCCCTGCACCTGGTTTTCTTCCAGAGCTCAAGCTTTTGGCATGCTCACCCGTGCTGGCGTCCTCCGTCTTCTCTACCAGAGGCGTTGAACCTTTTACTTTTTGTCTCTCCTTTCTGAAGCAGGAGCTCTCTAAATTTTTCACTGGGGGTGTTGTGATTTTTCTTCCATAAGTTTCCTTGCAAAAGCCTTCACCGCCTCTTCAAACTCGAGCTCCTTCCTGTCACGGCCAGTGGCATCCTCAGAGGCTCCTGCCCTCTTGGTGGAAGCCTTTTCTCCCCTCCTGTGGCCTTCTTCATGCTGTCCCTTTGCTGGTCTTGCCAACTTGGGTTGAACCCTGGGCGTCATGGCTGTGCTGTCAAAGCTAGTTTTCTCTTTTGGCATAGTAGATCTGTGTATGTCCACTGGGTAGATGTCTTAATTCACATTATTTTTAAAATGTCACCTGTCCCCCCTGGCCAGAGCTGCTCCTTACTGGACGTCGCTGGAAGAAGGAGCCAGGGCCCAGAGCTCCCCTATGAAGGTTCAGCGGTTCTGTTTCTGGGGTTTTTTTTTTTTTTTTTTTTTTTTTTTTTTTTTTTTTTTTTTGGTGTATTTAGGCAGGGCCAGGAAGATGATTCAGTGGAATAAGCGCTTCCCTGGCAAGCGCAAGGGCCTGAGTTCAATTCCTGGTGAAAGGAGCCATCTGATCCTTCAGGTGTAACAGCCCAGGAAGAAATGCAGATCAGCAACAGTTTACCATTACCAATAGCGGGATCCAGGGAGATAGCTCGGTAGACTAAGCGCTTGCCTGGCAAGTACAACGGCCTGAATTCAATCTCCTCCGTCTGATGATCTCGGTGGATGACCTCCAAATGATATAGGGGGAAAGTGATCTCTCATTCTGAAAGGTACCTGGGTTGAGTTTGTGTTCTCTAAAATCAAAGAATGAATTTTAGGAACGGAGGTTGAGAGTAAAATATATATTTGGAAAGAAAGCTTAAGCCTCAGAGGGGACAGAAGGGGGCCCTGAGTGGGTTGTCTAGGAAGCTGTCTCTTCCATGTTCCATTATTGATTTATTAATGTATTTGGTACAGGGGTTCACCATGCAGCTCACACTCAGTGATCCTCCTGTTTTCAGCTTCCCAGCAGTAGGATTACAGGCATGCACCCTTGCACCCGGTCTCCTATGGCTGGCTCAGCATGCCTAGGGTTGGGGCTGGCACAGCATGTAGTGCTGGAGATCGAACCCCAGTCCCTGAACTTGCCAAAGAAATTAACAGACAAGTTTCTTTTTTTTTTTTTTTTGCAGAACTGGGGATTGAACTCAGGTCCTTGCGCTTGCCAGGGAAGCACTTATTCCACTGAGCCATCTCCTGGCCCCAACAGACAAGTTTCTGAGGCTCAATAAAACTGTGTCTAAGTTCACACACAGGCCAAGAAAGGCAACAGTGACCCTCTTCCTTCCCAAGAGCCCATTCTGGGATATAGGAGTCTAAGCAAAGCCAGAAACCAAAGCAGAGGTTTACAGGCTTCGAAAAATATCCAGAGAATGAGAACAGAGATTTCTTCATACGTTAAATATTAACATCTGCAGCCTGGGTTTTTCAACTTCTCCATATCAGGACTCTGGCTGCCAAACCCTGTTGCCTTCCCAACATTCAACTATCCTGCTGTTAAAAGTCGGAAATGATCAAAGACATCTGTTTTTAAAGGTGTGGTGCTGCCAACCAGAGTGAGGAGCTCTGACAGGGTCCTCCCGGGAAAGGGCAAGGCCAACACAGGGGTCAGGTGTTGGTGTAAGCAGGCCGGAAGTCTCCTCAGACCCTCCACCCCCAGCCACCACCACCCCACCCCCGCAGGTAAGCAGATGCAGTGGAGGACCTTAGGGCACCAGCACCTTGCACACCACAGATCTGCTTTCTGCTGGCTAAACAGAAGAAAACAAGTGGGAAAGAAGAAGCTTCTGGTGGTTTTTAAAGAAGTGTGTGTTTAAACCTAACTCATAGTGTAGCTGAACAGCTGGGTTGGAAAATTGGTCATTTAGCTCTGCAGCTTGTGGCAGGAATTCACTGGCTGAGAGTGAATAAAAGCAGCTTGATTTTGTAAACTGCCAGTATTATGAACCAAAGCAAGGCCTCTAGGGAGCAGGAGCTCAACTCTTCCTCATTCCTACACCCCAGGGGGAAAGAGACAGGACTGAGCAAAGGAGACCTTGTCAGGGGCTGAGCACTACAGCTGTTATTAACGAAGCTCTGGAGTTTCTATGTTCCCAGCTCTGCCTTCCAGAATCATACCACCAGAATTCGAGAATCTCAGATCCAGAAAGCACTGGAAATGGTGCAGGAGCTCCTATTTTTTCAGTGGAGTCCAGAGCCCCAGAAAAAGCTCACTGTCCTGTTTACCAGCCTAGACCAGGGCTAAGTTATTTGTGTGCACTGAAACTTGCTTCCAAGGGGCTGGAGGCATACAGCACTAGAGTGTATCCCATGTTCCATCCCCAACCTCCTTCCTCCCTGAAAGTAAGCCCCAAAACATGCCTCCCCACCACCTACTAGCAGTGTTAGAAATGACCACAGCACCCCAACCCACAGGTCACACATCCAAACTCACAAATATTTTTCTTGTTCTACCTAATGTTTAAAAAATTTTTTTAATCTAATACTTAAGATTTCCCAGAAAAAATCTGGCCTTGCAGATTGATATATAAGAAAGGCTGGCAACTATGACCTCACTTTACCACCTGAAAACACCTGACTAGGGCTGGACATGGGCTGTGCCCTGGTGTAGGTATGGCTCTCCAGTCTACGCCAGTCCCCAGCCCAGCCATCCCATTTAGGTCCTCCTGACCCCTCCAGTAAGAGTCTGGGAAGCTAGACCATTCATATTTTACCAGGACCCTCCCGAGCCCACTGTTCACTTCCTTTAGCCTGTTCCATTCCAAAGCCTTGCTTGCCCCCCTGGATTTCCTTCTTTTTGTCCTTTCCTTCATTGATATAAAAACAACCAAACCAACAAAGCAATTTTGTGTAACACTTTTTGCTATGTCCATGCATCTAAATAGGTGACTCTTGACCAGCAACCAGACCACTGTTCCCATACCATTAGGGCTTTGGGGCATTGCTAGTGCTATTATGACTAGGGCAATCTGTGTTTATGAGCCAGACAAGCTAAATTATCCTGCTGTAAAAAACTAGTACTAGGGGCCAGGGAGATGGCTCAGTAGAATAAGCGCTTCCC
This sequence comes from Octodon degus, assembly GCF_000260255.1. Classification (NCBI taxonomy): domain Eukaryota; kingdom Metazoa; phylum Chordata; class Mammalia; order Rodentia; family Octodontidae; genus Octodon; species Octodon degus. The sequence continues at coordinate 14,047,252 of NW_004524585.1, read as the reverse complement.
TGGCAAGTGCAAGGGCCTGAGTTCAATCCCTGATTCCAAAAAAAAAAAAAACAAACTAGTACTAAAAAATAAGCAAAACAGGGGGCCTGGCCCTAGCTCAGTCCTTTAAGTGGCTGCTTCCACAAAGCTGTCAGCCTCAGGTTGCTGGAGTTCGAACCTCACAACTCTCCTGCTGGCCAAAAGTGCCCTGAAGGCATTCGAGGAAGAAAAAAAAAAAAAACCCTTATTCCAAAAATAAGCAAAACATCCCATTCAAGGGTAGTAACTCTCATTGAGAAAACACTTTAAATGGAATGCTTGCTAACTTTGTCCTGTATCACTGCTCTATGCCTACGTAAAATGGGGATAGTATTTCATTAACACATTTCAGAGTTCTGTGGATTATGTGAGTGAAGCTATACAGCAACCTGACACATGTCAAGCACACAAATGTGGACAATGATGACTAAGTAGGAAATGGAATGGTGTGGGAAGAATTAAGTGTTTTTGCTACAGAACTGAATTCTACTCTGCTAAATTGCTATCTACCACTAAAGAATGCAATGCTAGTCGTGCTGTTTCTCCTGTCTGAACAATGAGGGGTTGCACTGGATTTCTGGAATCCTGTCTATCTCTAATATTTTATGGTTCTGCCCGTCCAGTAAGACAGTATAGGATATCCTTTGACTTTTCTCTCAGGCCTGTCTTCATTAGGCCAGCATTCCCAGACACAGTGCTGAATTTACCTGGGCTGTTATTTCCTTACTCCTCTGCTTAGACCCAATTATAGACACAGGACAGATGCCCACTGTTATCTGTCACATAGCTACCTTGAAATTCATGAAGTTCTGTGGGAGGCTGTGGAAGGAGTGGTAGTGGCCTCAACTGCCATCCCCTTTCCTCAGATAGTTTCTCCCCAAGACCCAGCTTTTTGGGCAGGGTGCCCAAAAAGTTTCAGGAAGCAGCTCCCACAGCTCAGAAATAGAAGTCTTTTCCTCCTGTCACAGGCTGGCCACACCTGGGGGAGGCAGGGCATCAAAAGGAGAAACAGCAGCGCAGTTCACTTGAATAAAACAGGAAAGAAGGAACTGCGACCAGTTATTGCTGAGAGAACAGTCGTAACCAGGTTACAGTCTTGACAAGATGGAGAATGCATAGTAAAGATGGACAAAATAAAAAATGGAGATATAATTCTTCTTAGTCTGGTGTAGAGTTAAAGCGCACCCTATTACTGAAGGTTTTACTGCTAAATTTTAGAGGAATATTACAAATGATCCCTCAGAATACCAGAAAATTATTTAAATAAAGACCTGAACCGAGGTGTGTATCCTCTGGCAGATTCAAATATGTTGTTATAACGGTATGTTATAACGGTAGAGAGGGCCATCCTTAGATTTTTATAGATTACTGCTGCCCTCTGGTGGAAGATAAAGGGGACATTTGCTGGTCAAAGGCCAGAGATTTGTTTCATCGTTTGTATTTGAAGAAACTACAATTCCCCAGCTCTGATACACCAGCAAGGGCCAGGGAGATGGCTCAGTGGAATAAGTGCTTCCCTGGCAAGTACAAGGGCCTGAGTTCAATCCCTGGTTCTGCAAAAAAAAAAAAAAAAAAAAAAAAAAACTTTCTGATACACCAGCAAGATGAAGAAATATCAGGTACTAAGTATTTGTATGCACTTCATTTGTCCAGCACATCTGCTTTACACATCTGTAAAACGAGTCTTAGAAATATCAAACGAATCACCTGTTACACAGCAAGCAGCTAACCAGCAAAACAAATTCTGCGCCAAGGATTCAGAACACTGATGGCAGTGTTTCAGAAGCACATGTGTATATAGATTCTCATGACACCCTTCTCTCCCTCTCCCCTCCACCCTCACTAAAGAAAAAAAAAGCAGACATATCTGCCAAATATGTCTTCTATTCAGGAAACTTAAATTTTCTGTTGTTTTTCGAGACAGGGTCTTACTATGCTGTTCAGGATGGTCTTGAACTCACTATGTAGCCCTGGATGGCATCACACTCATGGTGAACATCCTGTCTCAGCCTGCCCAGTGCCACGTCTACAGGTGCGTGTCACCAAGCCCAGGTTAAAGTCTGCATTATACCTCAAATGCAGTTTATTTCCCATTAGTGACTCTTTTAACAGTTAAGAGGAAAGAGCCCCAGACTAGGAGGAAGCAAAATTTTTCCCAGATCCAATATGTTAATCAGCCATGCAATGCTTGTTCTCGCCTCACAAAATGACAAGGGGGGAGCAAGACATGGTCTTAAAAGCCTTTTAACCTACATATTTTTTATACTCTGCATCCTAACCCTGAAACTCTCCTCTCCCTTTTTTCTACTCCTGAAAGATTTTCTATGTGGCAGAAATAACCTGGAGTATTTGCTTAATTAAAATCTAAGTCCTATGGAACAAAACAAAAACCAATTCTCACCCTGACACCGTTTTCATGACTGTTTCTAATGACACACCACGCCTTCTTCCTTGCCCTCCATCTCAGCCTTGGTCTTCACCAGGGGCTCTCAGGACAGGCTTCCTAGCTCAGCAGAGGAATGAAGGAACACAATGAAAATGCAGGCAATTGGGGCCCCCCCTCAGCCCTACTGGGACTTGCTAAAGCTTGAGAGACACTGTTTTATAACAGGGGTCTTAACTTGGAGCCTCCTAATTTCCTGGAGTTTAAGGCTCTTGGGTTTACATATGTGTACATCCCTCTTCTCTAAGCTCCTTCCCAATCAGATGCTGTCATACAAACAAAGCCAATACCCAAAGCTCAACCTTCTTTGCTATCTCCCACCATTATCACCAATGTACTTACCCACATTCTTGACCCTGATGAATGGTGCCCACACCAGCCTTGACTTCCCCTTCCCCACACCCACTCACTAAAGTCTGTCACACTTTCACTTTTTTTCTTCCATATCAACCCACTTTTTTTGGCTGACTCCAACATAGTGGGTTTAATCACTGAACTTGATTCTACAATTTTTAGATACTCTGTACAAGTATTTACTGTTTCCATGTCTTAAATATCTCATGGGCTGATTCTGCCCACTCAGTGACCAAAAATGTTCTCTCCTCAGGCTCCCAGCCATAGCCTCAAAAGTGTCACCACCTCTCGAGCAGACTGCTGCACGGACCTGTTCTCTGTTCCTCAGCAGAGCACCCACGAGTTTGTGAGCTTTTATAAACACAAACGCGATGACATCACTCCCTCCTAAGGACTTCCATGGCCCTGCATTGTCTTCAGGACAGATTCAAACTCATCAGCCTGGCATACCGCACTTTGACCACCATGCTGCCCTCAATTCCACGCCACTCCAGCCCCACCCCTCACGTCTCCACACCGGGTTCACTCCAGCTCTGTAGTCAACTAAGACCTGCTGCTTTCCTGTGTGGAAACCATCCTCTGTACCCACTGCATTTAGACTGTAGGCAAATTGGAGGCAGCCTCCTTAACCATGTTGTATTCCCAAAATACTCTGGCCCATGTTTAACATTTAGTAAGCATTCATATGAATACGATTAATCAAATGAGTTCAGAGTTGGGGATGTACTTATCAAGACTGTAGTTATGTGAAACTTTTCTAGTAACACCCTTCTTTATACCTTCACAGGTTGGATTTGTACAACTGTGTAGGGAAGCACTGATGTGGAATGTCTGTTGACAACAATTGGTAAACTCAGTTTTTAGTTTCCGCTCACCTTCCTCCAGCCTCAGGACATTCAAACCAGATGAACCTATACCAGGAACTCAAGGTGTGATGAGGTAAAAGCCCAACAAACAAAATGCTACAAAGTTGGAATCACATTAAAAAGTAAATGTGCGGGGGCCGGGGAGATGGCTCAGTAGGATAAGCACTTGTCTGGCAAATGCAAAGATCTGAGTTCAATCCCTGGTTCCGCCAAAAAAAAGTAAATGTGCAAAGCATGGTAGTGTACATCTGTTCAGCTCATAATCCAGGCAGGACCATGAGTTCAAGATCAGCCTGAATTAAGAGATTTTACTTCAAAACAGACCCCCCCAAAAAAGTACAGCAAAGGGAAATTTTGGGTGATACAGCTCAGCAGCACAATGCCCGAGTTCAATTCCTAGTACAAAAAAAAAAAAAAAAAAAAAAAAAAAGTGGAAAGGGTTACACAAAAGCAAGCAGCTGTTCTCATCATCTCTAATCACCATCCTGTTTTTGTTGCTGTTGTTTTTAATGTATTTAGCACAGGGTCTACAGGGTCTCACTACACAGATCAGACTTGTAGTAATCCTGTTAGCAGCCTCCCAAGTGCTGGGAGTACAGGTGTGCTCCACCACGCCCAGTCTCAATCATCTCAGCATGCTCCCGGGGCAGGCATGGGTGGGGGGATGAACCCTGGGTCACTGAGCCTAAGCAGGCACTTTAATCTGGCCCCATCCTGGTATTTTGTGGTAGTGCCCTACCCTATTCCAGGGTCTCCTTCAACATTTAGGAATTATTATTCATACAGCAGTCTATGACCAGCACCCTGCAAAGCTGTACAACAAATAGCAGTCCTGGCCCATTACACAGCAACCCATCCTAAGTGCTGCTTAGGATTAAACTGTTTCTCCTTATCAGCTTTATCTAAGAGCAAATGGCTTTCGCAAAATCACGTACTATCACGGTTTTTTTGTAGCCTGCTCACTCATTTCTGCTCTCTCCAAAGAGCAGAATCTGAAAGCCATGGCCATGGTCCAATGGGTTTAAGGAAACTCTTGAAATTGTATTACGCTGTAAATGAGGTCATGCCAAGTATAGTGGGACACACCTATAATCTTATCACTCAGGAGGCTAAGGCCGGAGATCTTGTGAGTCCAAGGCCATCCTGTACTACACAGTGAGACCCTGTCTCAAAAAGAAAAAAAAGTTTCATAAATTTCATCAGCTTTGCAAGGAGAGATATAATTCCTAAAGTTTAAGAACCAGTGCTGGAGTATTCACTTCAGCAGCACAAATACTAAGAACTAATGCTATAGACCCTAGCAAATGCAAGGTACGTAGACACAATAAATTCAATGTTAAGAAATAATCTGTAGCTTATAGCATGGCAGCACACAACAGAAACAGAGTGAGTTCAAAGCCAGTTCAAACATTATGTCTAGATGTCCTCCTAAGGTCTCACATATTCATAGGGTTCTTCAGGAGTGGCAAAATCTACTGTGTGACTGATTCATAGTGAATGAGTGCTAGGATTAAGAGTGGGTGATTGTTGACTGGGTAGGCAGTGTCCTGATCCTGCCAACTGGACACAATGTAAGGGACAGAAAGAGGCTTTTCTCTCTCCTTACCTTGGTTGCTTTTGCTGTCTTCGGCAGCCATGAATTGTTGCCCCTCTACCACACCACTCAGCCTTGAAGCTAGCTGCCTATGAACTAAAACCTCTACAATGAATTCAACCAACCTTTCTCCTCCTAACTTTGGGTGGTAGGTATTTTGTCTCAGCAACAAGAGAAAAGACAAACTACTTGGTGAGACCTTGCCTCAAAACAAGAAACTCTGAAGCTGGGTGTGACTGTGCAAGTCTGTAATCTCAGCTTCTTGGGAGGCTGAGGCAGCATGATCACAAGTTTGAGGCTACCACACTAAACAACACAGTGAGATCCTGTTTCAAAAAATTTGAAAACGGTGCTGGGGATGTAGCAAAGTGACAGAACCTACCTAGCATATATGAGGCCTTTGGTACTTGCTAGGGAAAAAGCACAAAATTTAAATGCTTCCTTTATTTATTTATTTAGTATTTTAGTATAAGATCTACAGGGTCTCATTACACAGATCGGACTTGTGGTGATCCTCCTGTTTTCAGCCTCCCAAACACTGGGATTACAAGTGTGCACTACCATACCCAGACTTAAACGCTTCTTTTAGATTTCGGAACCTAAAAATGAAATACAGCAATTACTCTAATAGGTAACTTGGGGGAAAGTTGCTGTTAATTTTAAGTCCAATAACTTTCCCAAATCAGATCAAAGAGAAAAATTAGATTTAGCTACACTTAAAATAATATTTCCCCAATGACAAACGACAACACAAAATGAAAATAAAAATATTTAATGCACAACCACAACAAAATCAAAAGGCATTGAAAGCATTACATAGTGCAAACACAAAAAATGTAGAAAGCTACTGACTTAGTGGCATTTATAAAAACTATGCAAGAACACAGGAAAATGTCTTTCTCTTCATTTAGTAAGAGGGCCATTACTCCAAGTTATTTTAAATTGCCTTTGCTTTCCCATCTTAGGAAATCTCACTTGCTGCTTGTGTTCACTGTGACTCTTTCATTAGAATATCTGGAAAACCACAAGTCTTCTGTGTACTGGCAGCTCACTTTATACCAGTCATTCAAGGACACATGGGAAGAACTGTTCTAACTTAAGACCACAGCAAGGCAGTTCCCTCAGGATAGAATCTGTCATCCATACTTACACATGCTTCTCTCAGAACACCTGGAGACACAACTCTTTTCTAAGAAAAAGCTTTGTATGAAGCTGGCCAGGGTGGTATACAACAATTGAGAAACTCAGCTGAGACCCCGTCTCGAAAATTAAAAAATAAAAATGTTTAAACATGACAGAGGTGTGGGAAAAGCCCCAGCCAAGAAGAAACAAATGAAAGCCTTATCTGAAAGGATAGAACTAGAAGGGTGGAAAAAAGGGTCACAGTAAGCAACACGGGCCCTGCTAGGCAGGCATAAAGAAGTATTTGTGCTCAGTGTCCAGGACACAAGGGACTCTGAACATTTACCCCAGAGCTTGCTTTACCAAGAGTAGAACAGGTTCTTGTATCTTCTTCAAGGCAATTACAGATTTTAAAGTTGCTCATCTCCACAATAAACTATGAGGTAGAAAGGGCAGATGTTGATGCTAATTTCCAAATGAGAAAAACTAACACAAGTCCTCAGCTGGCGTACACATGATTGCACACACCTGTAATCCTAGCACCTGGGAGAGGGAGGCAGGAGGATTAGAAATTTGAAGCCAACATGGACTACACACTGAGTTCAAGGGCAGGCTGACATCATAGTCATAGCCTATCTCAAAAAACCCAAAACTAAAACAAAAAAACTCAGAAACAGATGACTTTGAACTAAAGAAGACCTAAAAGGAAAAGTAAAGGAAGAAGGAGAAATATCAGTTGACATCAAAGCACTTACTGGTTTTTAAATACAGTAACACCTTTGGATAAGAAATCAAATGCTCTGATTATGGCAATGTTAATTTTCATTGAAGCATTTGCCAAGTCACATCAACTGTTTAAGAAAGCAACTGCTCTGACTGTGCTACCTGTCACTTTTAAGGTATCTTTAACCTTGCTCTCTTACTTTAAGAAATGGGGTGGGGGTGGGGGTCCTACCAGCCATGCTGCACTCCCAAAGGCATTATACAAAGACCCTACATACAGGTATAACCACCTGCAAGTGGATCTCAGCAGACTACCAAAAAATTCTAGCCACCTCCTAGACACCTTCCACTTTCTCTAACATTTTCAGTCATTCAAAAAACTACTGATGAAGCTCAACAAACACAACTGTAGGTTTAGTGTAACAGCTGAACAATTCCACCTTCACTAGTAATGGCACTCCCTGGACTGCATTATATGAACCAACCTCAAAATGTTTATGCAACCTTCTACAGGACTGGACATATAGTGACTTCTGAAAAGGAGTAACACAGGTACAGCCAGGGTAGATAAAAAGGGGAAACAGGCCAAGAGAAAAAACATCTCAAACCAATCAGAAAAACACTGCCTTCAAACTACAAAGCTACTTTAACCACTCAGATAATCATTTTGTTCAGCCTTAGGGTCCCAAATATTTTTCCTCCTTTGTGAAGCTGCAGCTCTGTCTACTCATAAATCTGAGAAATCTCAGCAAAATAACCACTCCCTATGGCAGTGAGAATTTCCTGACATTAGTAAACACTGTACATTTTAGTTTTGGCACAGGGGAGAACTGGTAGTTCCTGTATCTTTGAAGTGCAGATTACAAACACAGCTAGCTCCTAGTGTATAACCATTGTTAGCAAAGGCATCTTAGACTTGACCCTGTGTGTGCAAACACGCATGCTCACAAACAAAGGACCAGCGAAATGAACTATTCCCTAGACTATGGGTCTCAACAATTTAAGCACATAATGTACTAAATGGAAACAGATTCACAGTATCTAATGCTATGTACTTTTAAAAGTTCACATTACATAACTCTAGAAAAATAATTTTTAAAAATACCAAATAGCTGCTTAATAAATTTCCTTTCTAAAGGAACAGAAGTAACATTACAATAGTTTTGAAGAACCCAGGAACAGTCCAATTTCTCACAAATGCCTTTTCAAAGCCAATGTTGCACAAATAAGCACACATAAAACTTAAATTTTTGTGGCCTTTATATATAATTCAACCCAAATAATATTCTACAAAGTATTACATATCTCTAAGTATAATAAATTATAACTAAAACACGACATCATTATTTCAGGTGTTCGGCAGTAATACAGTTTACATGATACAAGCTCGCAGCAGATGGGAGGCTGGCCTGACTGGGGCCCATGCACTGCTGAAGCCTGCAACTGGAAACTCAGGCTGTCCCTAGACAGACTTTGGGAAAATGGTGATACCAGGTTAAAGGCTTCAGCTACAGTTTTTGAGTCTGATGTAAGCACTAAATACAAAAGCATACAATCACCTGTAAGCACACTGTAAGGAGAATGAGTTCACAACAGTGTGAGGCAAGTCTTTTTGCTGTAATCTAGGTAACACTTTTCTAATGATTACCTCTGCTCTGAACTTTTGTCCAAAATAACAGGATCATAAATATTAATCTAAATGACATCTAAAATAAGAACTGTAACACCAATGTGGCGTGGCTTTGTTATTCGTCTACGGCATGATGCAGCAGAAAGTGCTGAACGCTAACACCTATTTTAAAAGCTCTGTCCTCACAATCAAGATTTCAACTGAAGCATGGCCATTACATGAGGGTGGCCATACAATTTAATGTCCAAACGAAGACATCTGAAAGTGAAAGGAGACGGTGACAAGCTGAGTAGGATGCTGAAAAACAGGCAAACAGGTACTGACTGGAAAATCAGCATTATGTTCCCACAATTAAAACTGAAAGATAATGGGAGTTTATGCTACAGAAGTAAACTTTTTTAAAATTTGACATACGAAGTGCGACTTGCTTTAGTGGCAGACAATAAAAATATCTCAAAAATAAAGTCAGGCATGGCCACACACCCCTGTAATCCAAGCACTTAGGAGGCTGAGGCAAGAGGATCACTGCTACACAGTGATCCAAGTTCAGCCTAAGCTACGTAATGAGACCCTTTCTCAAAAAAAATAGTAATAATAAATCAAAAAATAAAGTAACACTCAAAAAAAAAACCTAACAAAACCATGTGGTTATAGTGACACATGACTATAATCCCAGAAAGGCTGAGGCAGGAGGACAAGTGTTAAGTGCAGCCAGAACAGTTCATCACCTTAGCAAGGCAATGTAGCACACTGTACATTGTGCTACAGATCAATCTCAAAATGGAGCCAAGGGATCCCATTGGGAGGTGGGAGAGTGAAGACTAAAAAATGGTTAGAAGTTTCCTGCAAATAAGGTTTGGCTCAAACATGTCCCCAGCAGCATAAAACAAAACAATGCAAGTTGGTTACACTTGCATCTTGTAAGCAAAGTACTTGGTGCTAAGAAGGAAAACGAAAATTAAAGTGAACGAGCAGGAAAAGGAGGAAAGCTGAGCGGCCTTCAGGGAGCTTGTGCCAGACAAAGATGTACCAATATTATCAACATGTATCTACAAACATAAATGTGTAATTCTTATATTTAAAAACCCACAAGTTTAAAGGAGGGGATTACAGGCATACCTGCAGTTCCCAAAATATCTCAGCCCTCCAGTTTTATCACTTATAAAGGTGCCTAACAAGTCAAACAACTGACAGCTATTATGACAGTGCTGAGGGGAGGAGGCAGAAAAACTTTCTATAGTTTTAAGCCATCCATTGTTCTCACAATTTAACTCAAAGAAACAGTTTTGCTCACAAGGAGGAAAACACTCATCCTTAAATGCCTAAAGAGCCAGGTGTGAGCTTCATTAACCAGAGCGAAAAGTTCAGGTCTTTCTTCTGTTACCTTTCCTTGTTCTCACAATGGGACAGGTAATGTTCTGATAAGCTAAACCTGACATCTGTAGAGTATTTCTCTTTTAAAACTCTTAAAAATCACTGTTCTCTCTAAAGTTTTATTTTGGCTACAGATCAGCCTTTAGCAATTAAAGAGGAGCAATTATTAAAGATCTATATTTTCAGCTTCTTAGCTGTTTCATGTTCAACAAGCCCCTCCACTTAAAATGTTTAATAAATAAACTGGTACACACCTGTGATCTCAGCACTCTGGGAGGGTGAGGCAAGACTGAAAGATTGAACTCAGCCTGGCCAACCCAGTGAGACCCTGTCTCAAAAAATTTAAAAAGGGTTGGGAATATGGCTTAGGAAAAAAAAAAACAATCCCCACACCACTCAAAAAAAGAAAAAGAAAAAAGTGGGTAGGAGAAACAAGTATTTTTAAAAGATTAATGATCTACTAGTTAATACACTTGCTGTGGCTTCATGTGCAAAGAGGAACTAAGCAATTGAGTGCTTTATAGTTTTAAAATTCAGAACATTTGCTGGTGTGGTGGTACACACTCATCATCTCAGGGCTTGAGAGGCTGAGACAAGAGGATCACTGTAAGTTTAAGGCCAGCCTGGACTATGTGAGTTCAAGACTAGCCTGTACTATGTCAGTCTTTAAAAAAAAAAAAAAAAAAAAATCAAGAAATTTTAAGAAGACTTTTCTTTCAGAAAAGTTTTGTCTTCAATAATCTATATCCCTGGGATACAGCACAATGTTTTCATAGGTTAAGCAGACATAAATGGCAATAAAAAAAACCAACTTGAAGATCTCTAATGTCTGTATTTTCCTAAAACTGATATGGCTTAAGATGACTGAAGAGAATTAAGATTCATTTCTCTCAATTACTTCCTTTGCCACAAATGCTATAATCCATGACTCATTTGAATCTTACTGTAGGCCACTGTCTCAGAGAGTGAACTCCAGAGGCTGAGACCAAAACATACCTGGAGGCCTCCTAAGAGACATTCAGGATAAACCAGCAGGGTTTGGTTAGAAATTGTGCTCTTTAGAAGTGGTAACTGAGAAGGCCTTGCTATGTGCTCATATATATACTGAGACATAGAGTTCTGACTAGAAGTTTAGACTGATTTGGCTGATTAATTTTGAAATGAACAGACTGCCAGTTTGTATGACTGGCTTTCACCTAAACCTAGAAGGTACAAGACTTTTTTTTTTTTTTCCTGAGGTACTACGTATTGAATCTAGACCTTCACACTGAACTATATCCCCAGCCTTTTCTTTTTTCTTTCTTTAAGTTGTGGTATTAAGTTGCCCCAGGCTGGACTTCAACTTGTGACCCTACTGTCTCAGCCTTCTGGAGTGCTGCAATTACAGGCAGGTGTCACTATGCCCAGTTTGATCAAGACACATATATGCATAATTTTGGATGGCATATCTTTTGTAAGTACTCCCAATTTTTAAAATTTAAATATCAAAGATGTGCAAAAGGAAATTAATCTAGGATGAGAGGCATGGAACAAAGGACTGCTTGAAAAGAGGTATAGGAGATATTTTGGGGAGACAGGAACATTCTATAATTTGGAATGTTATTCATATTTCTCATTCTATGTTAACTATATATACCTAGATTTTTTTTTCAATGTACAAAAGGTTATATACACTTTCTCAGGGTTATAATTACTCAATTGGGAAATTTAATGTGATGGGTTTAATTGGATCTGAGGTGGCAGGGTCAAGTGTCAGTGCTCAACCATCAAAGGCAGGGGGGCATTACTGCTGGAATAGACAGCAGAAGCAAAACAAATGATAAGAATGATCTAAATAGCTGGGCACGGTGATGCGAGGCTGTAGTCCCAGCACTTGCGAGGCTGCGGCAGGCGTACTGCAGCAAGCTGGAGGCCATCTGTGCTACATAGTGAGTTCAAGGTCACCCTAAACTACACAGCAAGACCCTGTCTCAAAAAAAAAAAAAAATAAATAAAGGCAAAGAGACTGGTCTGACATGTGTAGATATATAGCACTGATTAACTTACCATGATGTTTCCAGAAGCGAAATACATACAAAGCTAACCAATAAAAATAAATAAAAGCTATGATTTCTAAAATTATTTCAAAGGTATGTTACAAAATTGTTTTTCACCACTGACTAATATATATGAGAAGAAATTGCTTGTATTTCAGCTTTTTTTTTTCTTGAACTGGACACAATGACAGAAATCTGTAGTCCCAGCTACACAGAACTGCAGTTCGAGGCAGCCAGCTAACACAGTGAGAGCCTAGCTTTCGTGGTAACAATAAAGAATGCAGCTTAGTAGCAAAGCACATGCTCAAATCCAGGGGTTTATCCCCAGCACCCAAAATGCAAATGAAACCAAAACTCCCCCAAACTTCTCACTTTCGGCCTAGAAGAACTAAGCAGCTTTTCTACAACATGAAGTGATTCACAGCACCTTTGAATCTGATGAGTCAGATAATTTGCTTTTTCAGTGTTAGCCCTAGTATTTTTCTAGTATTTAGGATTTTGATGCCAGAGCATTACATTAATAGGACAGTAAGAAACAGAATTAGGGCCAGGGATATAGCTCAGGGGTACAGTGCCTGCCTGGCAAGCGTGAAACCCTGGGTTCAAATCTCAGTACCAAAAAAAAAAAACAAAAAACAAAAAACCAAACACTAAAGAAGGGATTAGTCTTCAGATAAACTGCTAAGTTAATGAATAAATATACTTTTAGGTTCACATCCATGGTTGTTCCCTCTCAGACCTTCATCTTTGGAGGGAGAATGAAGTAGCTTATGTATTTTTATCTTTCTGTTAATGAAGTCTCCAAACTGATGACCTAAACTACCCACTCTCAAATTCCCTAAGTTCACAACCAAAAGTGACCAGAACACAGATGTTTACATGAATAAACAAACACAGGGAATGGGCCATACTTGGCAGACAGGCTCAATTCTGAAGTTTGAAGATATAACCTGGTCCTCTAGTATTTCCCAATCGATTCAACTATGCTATAAAAACCTTAATAACTAACTGAATCTCCTTCTGGCAAATAGGACATGAGGCTCCAGCCTTCTTTAGTCTTCTAGCACAGTGAAAACAAGTGGTAAGATGGCTTGTCCTCCCATGAATAATGTTTCCATCTCGTGGTCTTCTTTCACATAAGCTACAAGGCTTCAAGATACTCTGGCAATCCTCCATATTTTCTGTATCCACTTTCTGTTCAAAAATGCTATCTGATTGTTCTCCCATGCTTGAGATGGTCTCTGGGCTTTCAGAACTGTGAGCCAAATCCAAAAATTCCACTGAGCTGCAGGGATTAAACAGTTTGGAATTGTCTTCCTTGACAGGTACATCTTTAGGTCTAACAACAGGAGCCGAAACGGTTCTTCGGCAATCAGGGACATCAATTCCTTCATTTTCCGTCTTTTCAGGTATGGCAGTGATATCAGATGTGGAGAGAGAATGTGTTAACTTAGAACAATCAGAATACCAATCCTTTCTCAAGGCCCAGCAACGAAAACAGTACCTCTTGCTTGGAGAATTAAATTTCTTACACTCTGTACACTGCCATTCATCCTAGGAAGACAAATGTAGCTAATTAACACTCAGCAGTGACCACAACATTGAGATGAAAGGCCAAATTATCACAACACTGAACTATCAAAAGGGCAGACATTCCATACCAGTGGTCCAGCCTAGTATGAAGAAATTCCACAGTATTTGAAGAAAGTCTAAGTTAAAACAAAAACAAAATCAAAAAAAGAAAGAAACAAAATTAACCTAGCCAGACATGGTGGCACATTGCTTAATCCCAGCCTTCTGGGAGACTGAGGCAAGGTGATTGCAAGCTCAAGTCCAGCCTGAGCAACTTGGCAAGACCTTGCCTCAAAATAAAAATATTAAAAGAAGGTTAAGAATGTTATCTCAGGGGGCCTGCCCCTTAGCTCAGTTCTTTTAAGTGGCTGCTTCGACAAAGCAGTCAGGCGCAGGTTGCTGTGGTTCGAGCCCCACAACTCAAGCCAGCCAAACCTGCCCTGAAGGCATTCGGAGCAAAAAAAAAAAAAAAAAAAAGAATGTTATCTCAACACAAAGGCTGTGCATTTAATCTCTAGTATAGAGAAGGGGAGAAAGCTAAATTATTTTGGCTTTCCATCCAGTTTAGGTGAAATCCCTACTGTTTCCCTTGTTGACTGTAGGGCACTTTTCTATGTATTATGTGCCTTTATACAGCATGAGAGTAACAAATGAAGATAACTGGTTTTTTCTACCAATTAACAAATAATAAAACTTGGCAAAGAGGAAACTAAAACTAAAATGAGACTTGAAAACTACTTGATTTTACAAATGTCTTCTTACTGCTCAACTGTATGCCTAAATATACATTCTGAAAAATGAAAGTCCTTCTCCTGTACCCGTACTTCTCAAAGATTCAAATTAGAAGACACTGGAACTCAGTACATTTTAAAAGCCTTACTTAATTCAAAGGGAGCAACCTGGAACAAGTCATGTGTATTTAATGTGGGTAATTGCCTGCCTTTGACAGGATCAATGATTTGACATAGCTAACTTCATTTCTTTCAGGATAAAGATCAAGCACTTCAAGTTTAGAAATCATAACTCAACTGTCACTCTAGACTGAGAGGCAGGAATACAAAACCATTTGTTAAACTAAGATCTTCCCCAGAGAGTCACAAAACACTCTCACCAATTTATGATCCTCTGATCTCATAGGAAATGCTATACTCAAAGGAACTTCATGAAGAGTTGGAATTTGTAACTGATGGCATGGTGCCGTTTAATTGGCAACACTTTTTCTTAATAGTACATAAAATAATAGGGCTTATTAAATTCAATCACATCTTTGATTCAGTGAAATACAGGCTATTTGTTTAATAGGTTTTCTGGGCCCAAGCTGCCACATAAGTCTGATTAAAGGGAAACAGTTATCTCTGCTATTTGTTTTATGGCCAAGAACACTTACTGGACCAATATATTACATTTTATTACTTAGCCATGCATAGGCAGATAATCTGCAATGAATTATAAGGTGGTCAACAGCAATACAGAGGGAACAGAGAGGATCAACACCAGGACAAGCTAAAAGTGTTTCTATTCTGAAGCAGCAAAATACAGTCTCCTTATTATCCATGGCCAACTACCCTTCTCTCAAAGAGTCAGTTATAAAAACTACAATGTTAAAAGAGAAACAGGAAAACAATATAAAATAAGCAAAAGTATACACTTTTGGCTGTTTACAGCCTCCCAAGAGCTGGGATGATAGGAAAAGCAAAGTATACACTTGGGCTTGGACTTACATTGTCAATCTGTAATAAATCATTCCTATAACCTAAGAGTTTAATGCCAAATCTTCCTTCACAGTAATCTGTCAATTAAGTTGTCTTTCTTTGCTTCTTTGTAAGAAAATATTAACAAAACTATTTTTGTACTGAACTCCTCAAAGAATCTTAGATAGCCTACAAATCTGTCCTTGGGACTACAGAGAGGTGTTTAGTGCAGAAAAATTATTATTTTGTACTTTGTATTTTAGGGAAGAGTCTACAGGGTGTTCAGGGTCTCACTACTAGATTTGGACTCAATGATCCACCTGTTTACACCCTCCCAAGCGCTGGGATTATAGGTGTGCACCACCATGCCCAGTCTCAATTGCTGTCTCACTGTGCCCCGGGGAACAGGGCCAGCACTGCAGGCCCAGGGATTGAACCCCCTCCCCTGCACTTGCTTATAGGCACTTTAATCCACTGAGCTATTTGGTCACCCCTTAGTGGGGAAAAGTTAAGGAGGTCTCTAAATAATGCTGTGTATGTCCAGTGTATCAAAAATAGAGGGGTTTTTGTTTTGTTTTGTTTTGTTTTTTGCGGAACCAGGGATTGAACTCAGGCCTTTGTGCTTGCCAGGGAAGCGCTTATTCTACTGAGCCATCTTCCCGAAGGCCCAAAACTAGAGTTTTAATGACAGGGGTGTGGAGCCACTGAGGTCATCTTTCCAAGAGAGAAGGGATAAAATAAGACCAAATTATCCTTTTCTCTTTTCAAATTCCAACAATGTATAGAATTCAGTACCTCCTAGCAGCTAGGAAAAATAGAAACAGGAAAAAATGACATTCCTCAACAAAACTGAACTACTGGGATTACATCACCTAAAGATATGACCAGTACAAAAAGGCCTTGACTGGATGTTCATACCTCAGAGGTAACTTCAACATCAGTATCATCACTTAAGGACTTGGAATCCTCAAGGTCATCATTTTTCCCCGCTTCAATCATCTGTGAAGGCAAAGACATCTCATTACTAAAGTTTATCATTTTAGTTGAGGCCACTATTATCTGAAAGCAAAAAGACAAAACAGCTTCAGTGTAAAATGCACATTCTGCCTCCACAGCTAACATTTAAAATAGGATAGCTTAAATGTGAGACCAAAAACATGATTCTGTAGACATTTAGCTGACATTTCAGTGGCACAAGTGACTGAAAAGCATCCAGGAGGGTTACTAAGTATCCTCAACCTTCAGAAGGGAAAAAATACCAAACTTTAAAGAAAATAAATATCAGCATAGAAATGCTACAAGTTACTACTGAGAAATTTTTCATCTTGGGAATCCAGTAGACCATGAAAAATGAAAAAGCATTTAAAAATTTTTCAGGTTCAAGAATAAAACTAGTTATTACTCTGGCTGTTTTCTAAAATCCTCTACACAGTCCAGGAAACAAAAAAGTCAAGAAATATCTAGAATTTATAATTCTAACACATAAGACTCTTGTTTTGCAGGCCAATAAATGAAATAAAAATGACTCAGAAACAATATTGAACCTTTAACAATTTTTTTTGTTTGTTTGTTTTTGGTGCCAAGGACCGAACCCAGGGCTTCCAGCTTGCTAGGCAAGCATTCTACCGCTGAGCCAAATCCCCAGACCGTTCAACAACTTTTTTACAAGAGTATTTTAATCCCTACCTCTTTATCTAAGTTCTGAAATATCGTTTTTGTCTTTATTCTGCCAGCATTCCTTCCTTCCTTCCAAGAGAACTCAAGCTATACAGTAAACAACCCAAATTCCTTATGTAAATCTCATAAATGAATGGATGAATAAGACAACCCAACTCTAGAATGCTCCCCCTCCACCAGTATTTATTCAATGGATGTTTACTGAAAATCTACATGCTAGGCACAGGCTAGGTCTTTTGCCCAATCTCTTTTAAGACTCAAACGTACAGCCTATTATGACTTCATTTTGGTGTGTTCATACCACATCATATTGAATATTCTAATTTTCCTCTTTTCTCCCCAACTCTAGAATAGGTAGAAATAAATCATCTATCTTTCCATTTAGCTATAAAAAATTTTGGGAGAATTCAGAACCTTGCTTTTTTTTTTTTTTTAAAGTTTAATTTTTACCTTTTTTTTAATATTTATTTTTATTTATTACATTTATTTATTGTGTGTGTGTGTGTGGCCAGCTCAGCCCACCAGGGGGCGAGGCTGGCTGGCATGTGGTGCTGGGGATCGAACCGTGGTCCCTGTGCTTTGCCAAGCTTGTTTCAAGTAGGTGCTTTAGACCACTGAGCCATCTCTCCAGCCCAGAACCTTGCTTTTTTAGCAAAGCAAGACATTAAAGAGAAAAAAAAAAACTTCACAATAGAAGACTGGGCAAACAGTGAGGAAAAGAAGGGCTTGTAGCTTCTGAGCAAGGAGGAGCTTCACTGTGAAACTCTATCTTACTTCTAAGGCAGCCCTGATGAATTTAATGTAAAACTTAAAACTGGATATAATGTAGGATTAAAAACTAAAAGGGAAGATTATGTAACTTCTTATACAGAGAGACACCAGAAGAGATTACGCTATGAACACAAATACAATGAACATGAAATTTTCTAAAACGTACCTTTTTGTCACTCACTTTCCCTACTTCTTCACTTGCTTGTTCAGTATCAGCAGCTTCAACTTTTATTCCAACACCTAACTGCTCTGATACTGACTCATTTAAAAACCACAAATCATCTGTAGTATCTGAAACAATGGCAGTACCTATATCCTAATAGAGAAAAACAAACATGAGCCTCTATAGTTAGCAACTTATCAGAGATGCTGAACCAACACAAAAGATTCCAAACCTATGGTCTTCACATTACATCTCCAAATAACATTTCAGCTTCCCTCAACAGATCTCTAGTTGGCACCTAACTACTAGGAATTTATTCTTTCTTTTCTTTTCTTTCTTTCAGTATGGGGAATTGAACCCGAGGTTGTACATGCTAGGAAATTTTCTATTATAATAGTAATTCAGAAATATTACTATTTTTAAAAGATTAAGGAAACAAAATTCATTCTTGATACTCCTTTCTACAGGGGGCCTTTTAAAAATCCAGAAAACATCCCATTACCTCTGACATAGTCTTTCTTTTAATGGTCAATGACTGCTTGCTTAAGAAATGCTAATGGTAACCTAAATCTTTAGTCTCAACAACTTAAGGTTTAAACAATTTAAAATACATAAAAACTTACTTTGTGTATTTATCTAAGAACACTTACGACATGCAATCCTACAACATTCATAAAACACTTTATCATTTGGCTATTGTTATATCCCCATTCATTTATTCAACAAATATTACTAAATACCCATTACGTGCCAGAAACTGTTCTAGGTACTAGGTACTAGGTACTAGGTAAGGGAATAGAGTGGTAAATAATGCAAAAGTCCTGGCCTTAAGTTTCAGTTAGATTAAATGAACAACAAATGCATATACAAAGCGTTGATAATATTTTTACAAATGAAAAGTGCAGCAGAGAATAAAGATTAAGATAAAGGAGCAGAGTGGCTGGAAAGGGATGTTTTCATTAGGGATGGATTTTGCCAAGGCTATCACTTGAAACTGCACAGATACAAACACCAGTGGGGTGGACCCCACTGGAATGTGCAGCAGCAGTCAGGGAAAGCCTCTCCAAGGAGAGCACATCTGAGCCAAGCCCTAAATCACAGAAGAAAATGAAACGATTAGGGGGAAGAATGTTCCAGAAAGAAGAAAAAACAAATTTAAGTTGCCTGAGGGTGAGAAGAATTTTGGGCTATAGGGTCAGAAATATGCCTGGAGTGTCTAGAAGGCATGCAATGAGTAATGACAGGAGGCAAGGCAGCAGGCTGGGCCCAGTTCCACAATGGCTATGGTAAGGAGTCTAGATTTTAATGTACTTGCTTTCTGAACCCACTGAAGAATAAGAAATATGGCACTGATTATCCATTTAAAAGATCTGCCAGGCATAGTCGCACATATGGGTAACCCCCAGACTTGAGAGGCTAAGATAGAAGGGACCTCCTCAAGTTCCAGGCCAGTCTGGGATACACAGTTACAGGCCAGCATGAATCACACAGTAAGACCCTGTCTTAAAAAGATAAACCAATGACAGAAAATAATTTTCACTCTTTGAAAAGATTCAAGATGAACAAGAATTAAAAACAGAAACACTGGGTAAGGCTGCTGCAATACCTGTATGAAAAAGGATGGCTTGAATAAGGTTATGACAGTAGAAGTAGCTGAAGTAATCAATTTTGGATAAAAATCTGATAACCCGAAAGTGACCTATGGTTGAGAAAGAAATCACCGCTTCTTTGTGTTTGGCTGGAATAATTATGCAGACAGTAGATTTACAAAAAAAAGGAAGACTAGAGCTGGGGAGATAGCTCAGCAGAGTAAGTGCCTGCCTGGCAAGCACAAAGTCCTGGTTGTGCCACCCCCCACCCCGCTGAAAAAACAGGAAAGACTAGACAAGTAGTGTGTGACAAAAAGAGTTCATATTAAATGTCAAATCCCCTAAAAGTGAAGGTGCTATGAAACTGGTATATGGGGGAGCAGTCAGGACACAGAGATCTAGATCTGGGCCTCCAATGTATACAGATAGTATTTAAAGACAAAGCAGTGAAAATGAATTCTTAGAGAACACAACATGTATCAAGAGCAACCAAAAAAGTCCCCCTTCAAATGTGACATTTACCTGATGTGTCTGTAAATCAGTTGAGCCATTACTTCTAGGTGTATAGTTGTTTCTCAAGTTTCCTAGAAACCACCAAGGCAGGCCAGCTACATCCCACTCCTCAAACCCAAGGTCCAGCCTAGAAGTCTCACCTTGGGTTAAATTTTCTATCAAGTCTTCATCTATAGAAGTTAAATGAAAAGAATAACTATATATACAACATTTGAAAGCCAAAGATCTCCTTCAAGAACAACTAATATTTACAAACTCTTTATAAAACAGGTAAAAATAAAAATTCCCACTCTCAATAAAAATGAACCAGAAATCAAGCATCTCAGTGACAGAGCCCCAATATTTTCCTATTTAGACTTCCTTAGTAAATAATGACACCAGAAGTAGATATTCATTTATCAAAGAAACTAAACTAATACCATCTGAGCAATGAATGGCATTGTTCCATAAAGATTCCTACATGGTCAATAACTGGCATGCGTGCACTCTCTCGTTCTTGCTCACTCTGTCTCTCCCTCCTTCCGTGTGTGTGTGTGTGAGAGAGAGAGAGAGAGACAGAGAGAGTGTGTGTGTGTGTGACAGAGAGAGAGAGAGAGAGAGAGAGAGAGAGAGAGAGAGAGAGAGAGAGAGAGGGGTACATCCTCACTGGGGATTGGATTCAGGGCCTTGTACATGTTAAGCATGTGCTCTACCACTGAGCAACATCCCCAGCCCAGTAACTATTCCTACCTCTATATGACTGTATGATACTAGCTAACAGCTTGATCCACTGGACTATAAATAGAAATAGCACAGTAGCATGCATTCTTAAGATCAAAGCAAGGTATACAACCTAATAGACAATCACAAGATTATCAAGACATTCTAACTGATACACCGTGTGGGGACACTTCTCAATAACTTAGTTCTTCATAGGTAATAATCATTATAAATAAACTCTAAGCTGTCCAAACACACACACACACACACACACACACACACACACACCCTTCCTGGATAAATGGGGTCTCTAAGAGTAAAGTTTCTAGAACTATCACAAATATTAAGCCTCCTGCCAATGTATTTCAAGCAAAAGAACTTTTAGTATACATGTAAACACATCCTAGGTAATTACTAACACAATCTGTAGCTACCACTCAAAATCTTTTTTTGCTTCTCATCTTCCAGGGGTTTTTTTGTTGTATTTTATGCTTTTCCTACCATCTCATTTTCTTCTACCTTTTCTCAATGTCCTAGGCCTGTGAACGACAATCACAGGGATTTAAATATGCTGAGGTACATATGATAAAAAAGATTTCTGTAATTTTTTTAAATGTGTTTAGTACAGGGTCTACAGGGTCTCACTACACAGACTGGACTTGTAATGATCCTTCCTGTTTTCAGCCTCCCAAGCACTGGGATTACAGGTGCGCACCACATGCCCAGTCTCAGTTGTAGTATCAGCGCACCCCCGGGAATGGACCAGCACAGCAAGCCAGGGATCAAGACCTCAGCCCCTGCGTCTGCCTAAGCAGGCGCTTTAATCTGCTGAGCTATCTGGCTGGCCTGATTTCTATAATCCTAGGTTATGGTCCCTGCCCCACCCTAAGTACCCCATCTACTAACAAATTATATTGTTCCTACTTACTACAAGTGCATTTGTGTCTAGGGAAACTCCAACTACTGTTTCATTCACTTAAAACTAAAATAATCAAAAGCCAAATGCTGGAGATGGACACATGTTAAAGTTATGCTCAAATACACAAGCTCTGTAATTTATTTTGAATGGAATGTAAGTAGGTCATTTTTCCACATAAAAATTTTGTCCTACCTATAGACCTTCATGAAAATTCTAAAAAACTGATTCTCAAATTACCATTAAACACTACAGTTATTTGAAATGACTGGTCTTATATTTACAGTCTATTCATATACATTACTCTTTTTGATGGAAAAAAAAAATCAAAGACCTGCATTCAAATAAACACAATTACATATTTAATTTCATACATACAGACTGTAATTAGTTTCAAAATGAATAGAAAGTCCAAAATTCAACTTTTGTTCAAATGTACTCTGTAGGAAACAATCCAGCATGACAAACTGATTCAATGTAAATTAAAAAAAAAAAAACGTCAGTAGCATAACTTTCTGGGAAATAAGTCAGAGGCCTAACCTGCCTTTGATCCAAGTAGCGGACAGGTACTTAGATTAGAAACACTTGAGAATTTCTGGGAAGTTTATGATTTTATACATCTGAAAAAAGCACTGTTCTAGAAGATAATTTTTAGCTTCAATACACCACACCTAACAGGATGGTAAAAATCCACTTACTATCAGCTAATGTCAAAGAAGTACTAGGTTTACTCTACCTTATTCTTGGCTCTATAATACCAAGTATATTTTGTCATTTTTGCAAACTTCAAAAATCCATAAAAATTAACCTCTACCTCAAAAGGTAAACAGAAACCAAGATAAACATTCTAACCATGTCAAATATATAGCAGTATACTTAGATTAAAATAACCAAGGCAGCTGAATCCATGTATACAGAAGATTTACCAAGTGATACACTGGTAAATCTGTAGCTATTTTAAACTATGCATACTAGTTAATAGAAAGATCGTGCAACTTCCCTAGTATCGTGGACTAGGAGAACCCTACATCTTCAAATTAAAAAAGGCGACTAGGCTGAAAAAAGGTTTTCAGAAAAGAACAAGAAGTGTGATACATGCAAGAAGTGTGCAGATGCAAAAAGCATTTTTTTTTTTTGTTTGTTTGTTTTCTTTGTAAGTTCCTAAAATGGTCTTCATTACAGCTAATACTTAACATGGAAAAACACCATTTCTAAAAATAATCAACCCAAAGAAGGAAGGGAGGAAGGGAGAGAGGGAAAAAAGAAGAAAAAGAAGGCTACATACCCTTAATCCAAAACTTACCTCCTCTAGAATTTTTGTGTTTATGTTGTGAGGTAGGCAGTGTGCGAACATCACCTTCTTCAGTTCTTTTTCTGGGACTGGAAATTTCCTGTGCACTTTGCTGAAAGAAGGAAAAGGTGTCCATCAGTGCAACAGAAATGACTGAGACCAGGGGATGTAGCAGTTCCACTCTGGCTCACCAGTTAATGTGCAACACAATGGGTTAAGCACAAGAAAGAGAACTCTGGAGTTTACAACAGTCATCAAATAAAGCAACACAACACCTCTCAACCCACTATGAGCACAGATAGGAGAAACCCACACTTACGGGGAAGGAGAAACTTTCTGCACAAAGGTCAAAATCTTAAAAACAGGCTATTTGTACAAAGCCTATACAGCCTACTACAAAATTATGCAAAATGCAAAAAACATGTGAAACCTCTAACATTTACCATGACGATCATAAAATTTCCCCAGATTTGAGGAAAGTTTAGGAAGTGGCCTGACACAAGCTTACCTGAAACAAGCCTACTAAAATCTAATAATACGTAAAGCAGTTTATGAATACCTACACAGACACAAGACTGCTCTCTCTCACACATATGCACACATTTGCACAGAGGCACACATAAACCCAAAGAAAATGCAACTGGCAGAACTGAAGAACAGAAGTGCTACATCCCAAAAAAAGATTCAGAGACTGGAACTCTGTTATGGGCAGAACAGAGAAGTGCACTCTGTCCCTGGTCTGTGAACTCCCAAGAACTTTTCTTTCAAAATTCTTACCACACCAAAGGAAAGGCCTTGGGAGTTCAAGATCCACAGGTACAGAGAAGGGGCCACTCTGTACAACAAAAGAAGTCACCATGTGGTGATTTTACCTTCGGTTGGTCTTGACTTGGAATATCCATACTGTGATCCTGTGCGAGAGCGAGAGTCTGAGCAGCATCTGGATAGCAAGTAAAACAAAAGGAAAACCTTCCCTGGTAATAACCGTTCTTTCCACACAAAAAAGGATCTCAGCAAACAACCCTGCAGCCAGGTCCCTATGGCTGTGCTTCACACTGGCTGGACAAGGCTCTCATTTGGGAAGATAGGAAATAAAACTGCTAAAAATGACAAAGGCCAACATAAGCTCTGTTCAAAATAATACTAAAGTATAATCTTGGGGAAAGTGAAAAATGATTAAAAATATTATCCATGCAAGCTTTCAAATTTTTACAGGAAAAGTGTTCCCACGCAAAAAATAATTGAAACTACTTTTACCATTTCCTGTAGCCCAAACTTGCTCAATAAGCAACAAAAAGCCTGTTTTTTAAATATATATTTAAATTTATTTATTTATTTAAATTCTGTACAGGGTCTCACTACACAGCCTCCCCAGCGCTGGGATTATGTGCATGCACCCCCATGCCTGGTTTCCATGGTCAGCTCAGCACACCTTGGGGTTTCAAGGCTGGCAATGCATGCAGTATCGGGGATCAAACTGGGGTCCTTGCACTTGCCAGGCAGGCGCTTAGAGACTGCCAAACTATCTATCTGGCCTAATGTATATTTTTAAGTATTAAATTCTAAAGTTTGGCAGGGTGACACAAGCCTATAATTCTAGCACATGGGAGGCTAAGGCTGAAGAATCACTATGAGTTCCAGGCCAGCCTGAGCTACACAGTGAATTCAAGGTCAGCCTGAACAACACAGAAAAAGAAAACCAAAAATGTGGGATTATAAAATGCAAAAATAAGATTTTTCCCTCACTTGCTTCATAAAACAATAACATCTTTAAGCAAACCTAAATTTTTAAGTGTTAATCATGATTTCATGACTTAAAATTCCCACCACCTTAATACAGACTAAATTTTTTAAGCAAGTCTAACTATAAACATTTCCTAAACAGAAAGACAAAGCAGATGTAATTTTTTCAAGACCAAGAAAAAGGAAAAAAAAAAACCTTAAAAGAATTATTAGGTATTGCCTTAGACAAAGAAAAAAAATACATTTCACAGATTTAGAAACTTCAAGAAGACAGAAGATTAAAAACTTCGCTCAAGAATAGAACAAGCTGCAGGGATTTAATGATCTGCACCATTTATTATATATCCAAGTAACTGAAATACACCCAAAATAATTCTGTTGTGGACTAGGTTCCTCAGCCACTACCAGGTCCACGGAGAAAACATTTATAACAAATAGTAACTTTACCTATTAAAGACTGTCAGAGAATATCCAGTCTCTATAAGTCTGACAAATCAGCTGTTCTGCACCAAGCAAATATGTGCAACATTTTGTTAATAGGAAACATTGTTTTTAAAGTATTTTCATAGCTAAGTGATGATACTGAGAAGTTCAGAGACAGTATTTTCTGATTACAGTGGTTTTAAACAAAACAAATGTCAATTAACATGCAATGCAGAAGCAGTTCTTTAATAAGGCAATTCTATTATTGCCATTTATATTATTAAAGCCTTATTACCTTAAGCTAAAATAATTAAGAGGCAAAAAAATTATCTGGAAAAGACTTTTTTTTGGGGGGGTATGTGCAGAGTAGGCCCTGGACCTCAGTGCTAAGCTACCTCCCCAGCCCTTTTGAGAAGTACCTCACTTAGTCACTAAGTTGCCCCAATTAGGCTTGAACCTGAGATCCTTCTGCCTCAGTCTCCCAAAGTACAAGTTTACAAGTGTGAGTCACCATGTCTAGCTGTTAAAAAAATTAATATAAATGCCAAGTCTGTTATATCTATTTCATTTTATTACTATATTCGGCAAATTTTGGAAATGTTTTAGAATCACCTTCACTTGAATAATGGCATCATCTTCAACTATCAACATAAAGGCTTAAGCATTTGCAAAGGTGTTAAGTCATACAAAAGGCATTTTTCTCATTTGTCCTTTCAAATAAAGCAAAATACTTGTGAGCCAATTTATGAAAATCAACAGAGATGGCCAGCTATAAGCACCAATCCAAGGGCAAGTCAGAGTAGACAGTCAACCAAATTACTTGGGCAGTGACCTGGTTTTAGTAATTGTATTGTTGCCATGGGGGCAACATGAAATTTTATTTGTTCAATTTTTAAGTCCAATTTTTTTTCAAAATGGTAAAATAATATTTTAAAAACTTAATGTTGGTCCGTGAGATGGCTCAGTGGAATAAGCACTTCCCTGGCAAGTGCAAGGGCATGAGTTTGATCCCCGGTTCCGCAAAAA
>NW_004524585.1:13983453-14020918 GCF_000260255.1 Octodon degus | reverse complement strand
AAAAAAATAAAACCCTTCTTATTTACAAAAATGTTTAAATTTTTTAGAGTAAAAAATCAGAAATTTCAAAGAAATTAGTAAAAATGAGGGAAAAAGTGAGTAGACATAAATAAAGGTAGTCACAAGTTAAAAACTGATTTAAAAGGCAAGGCTGATGGTCCGGGGAGTTAGCTCAGCAGCATAAGTGCCTGTCTGGCAAGTTCAAAGTCTTGAGTTCAATCCCCAGTAACAGGAGGAAAGAAAAAAAAAAAAAATTTAATGTTCATCAACAGACTAAGTGCCTGCTTTGGCAAGTGCAGGCACCAGGATTCAATCCCTAGTCCTGCATGCTGTACCAGCCCTACCCCTGGGTGTGGGCATGCTGAGCCGGCAACTAAGTCCAGGTATCGTGGCACATGTCTGTAATCCCAGCACTGGGGAGGCTGAAAAACATGAGGATCACTATGAGTCCGAGCTGTGTAGTGAGACCCTGTACCAAATAGTAAAATGAAAACAAAAAACAATGTTCAGAGAAAAAAAAAAATGTCCAAAACAATGGGGAGAGGGCCAATTCTGTCACAGTAAAGGTTAAGAAAATATCAATGTGTGACATAATAGGCAGAGCAAGGCCTGGCCTGTCAGAAATTTCAGCTCTACCCCTTACCAGGGACATCTGAAATTGGGCAAATCTGTTACACAATTAAAAACCATTTCTTCACCTCCTGACCTTCCTCATCACAAGATTTTTGTGAGGAAGAACTGAAGTGTTTTATTACAGAAATACTCTGTATACTACACATTATAATTCTGCAAAGAATGTACAAAAAATGAAAAGAGAAAGTTGAGAATTATACATAATCCAGATAGTCCAAGAACAGATCAATCAGAAAAGGAATTTTATTGAAAGCAGTCAGCCCTTATAAAATCCTCCCTATACTTCAAGCCCCTGGTAAATAGCACAGGAAGCAGCTACAAGGCTTTCCCTCTCACACAAAACTTCACAGCTGCATAGAGTGTGTAAAGTAGATAAACAGCCTGATGAAACGAGTAAGCTTCAAAAGTCAAAGTAAGTTTGGGGGCTGAGGATGTAGCTCAGCAGGTTCCATCCCTAGAACTGAACTCCCAAAAGGTCGATAAAAATTCAAAATCATGTTTCAGTGTGAGAACAAAGTCTTCTCTACCTAAAAGCATAAATCTTTATTTGAAATGGATTCTTTTGCATCTGTTTCAGTAAACACAGCTAATTTGAAGAGATTATATGTTCTTTCTTCAAAGGACAATGTTCCCTATATTCTAATTTGAAGATAAAGAAAGGTCTTTGTGCAAGAAGGAGGGGCATCATTATGTGGAAATCAGTGACAGGAGTTACATTTCAGTTGCATCTAGTTTATTCACCTATCTCCAGCACACCACCACCTTGGAGACAGACTCCAAGCAACCAGTTTCCTGTGTACACCTAATAAACTCAAAGGGAAGTATTTAAAAAGCTTAGAATCAAGCAAAGGATTAAATAAATTAGCATTCAGATTAGGTGAAAGGTTCTTGGAGGGATCTTTGTAACAGGTGGATCAGACTTCAAGCACCTGAGCCCGAAGAACCTTAACAAAACTCAGAAGGAAAAGCAGACCTTATATGACTTAGATGTACAAAATACAAGTACAAATCACTATCTATGAAAATCTCTTGGCAAAGAAATTTAAACTCCAATCTATTCAAGTTTACCAAAAATAAGGAAGATAAAGAAGTTAAATAATATGAAGATAGAATCTGCCAACTCAAAGAGTATTCTCCAGAACAAATAATCTATTCCTTCCATAAAGGAAAACAAAAGGAGGGTTCTATCCCATTGTAGAGTGACTATAGTTAGTAATTTATGGTATATCTCAAATTACCTCTGAGAAGATTATGGGTATTTCCAACACAAAGAAATGATAAATGTTCAGGGTGACATGTCAGTTACCCTGATTTGATAATTACTATATTCTGTAATCCAAGAAAATGAGCAATTATGTGTGATTTTTTTAATAAGACGAAAGTTTTATTATTGAATAAGATATTAATTAAACCAAACCAAACACACACACATTCTCACATAGAGGATTGAATTTTACAGATTAAAGACACATTAGATCTATCAGCCAAATGCAACATATGTAGACTTTGCATCTTAATTTGAACAAGTCAAAAATAAGCTTTTTTGAAAAGCTTCTAAATCACTGGCGAAAACAAAATAAATCATACATTGGTTTATCAAAGATTATGGAACAATTATTTTATTTATTAACTTTGTTGGATAGATTTAGGATGCTAGTTTAAATCAAGAGAAAGCCTTTATTTGTTAAAGAGATTTTTACTTCAATCCCCAGTACTAGAAAAAATAAAATAAAATAAAAAATAAGGCTATGGCTACAGCTTTAGGGGCCAGGAAGATGGATCAGTAGAATAAGCGCTTCCCTGACAAGCACAAGGGCCTGAGTTCAATCCACAGTTCCACCACAAAAAAAAGATTTTTAAAAGCTATGTCTAGATGTTATGACAATATTAACAACTGCTAGGTCTGGAAAGTAGGCATCTTTCTATGCTGAGTAGGTTTGAAATTTTTCACAATGCAAAGTTGAATCCTGTATACCACCCTATAGCACAAGTAGTACATGTGCCCCCAGTCACACCAGATTGCACTTCCATGTTGGTCCTCCTTGCTTTCCCATCACCTGCCCTCCCTCATGAACTCAAAGCTGTGATACTGACTGAAGAGATATGTAACGTACCTGTAGTGGCAGTGGCTAAAGTGACAAGATTCTTTCTTAGCATATCATAGAGAGGGCTGTTAAAAATAAATAAATAAATAAATAAACAAACTCCAAATGACATTCTAAAGATATCAGAGATTTTCTACTAAATATCAAATGTACTTCTTACATACTATCCCTCAACTTTATTAGGTGCACAGAGACAAAAAATCTTTCTAGATCTTGGTTTTGTGTTTTGTTTTTTTTTTTTTTGTAATACTGAAGATACAAGGCTTTATCACTAAGCCACATTCCTACTTCTTTGAAGTACTTTAAGACAAAGTCTTATTAAATTGCCCAAACTCGCCTCAAAGCTGTAGTCCTCTTCTCTCGGCCACCAGAGTAATTGGGATTACAGATAAGTACCACCACATGCAACTCCAAAATTTGGGGAGAGGACAACCTGAGACAGTCTCTCTCTGTAGTTCAGGCTGACCTTGAAATTACTAGCCTCAAACTTCCACTGATCCTCCTGTCTCACTCTCCTGGGTGCTGGGTTTATAGGCATGTACCACTAAACCCAGCTCAAAAATGTTTAATTATTTAAATATTAAGATATCAAAAAAAAAAAAAAAAGGTATCAATGCCCAGAATCTTTTGGCTATTTTGCCCCATTAAAAAGCTTTTCAATACATACATTTTATTTCATTAATAGTAACATGAATGAGTAGATTTCCTTTGAAAATTAGCCCTTCATTCAAAAATCAGATTTAAAGCTCCAAGAGATTATACAAATGGGCCGAGAAGAAAGCAGTTGTTATTAATCTAGAGAAAGAAAGTACTCTGGCTCCTCAGTTACTAAGTAGTTTGCCTACATAAACTAATTACCACACACATTCAAAGAGAGAAAGTCACTTAGGTCAGATGGGCTGTACTACCCCTCCTACCTTCCTACCACTTTCCTACCTCCTTCCTTCCTTCCTTCTTTCCTTCCTTCCTTCCTTCCTTCCTTTTGGGACAGGATCTCACTACATAGTTCACCGTGGCCTTGAACTCACTATGTAGCCCAGGATGGCCTCATACCCTCAGTGATCTTCCTGTCTAAGCCTCTTGAGTCCTAGGATCACAGGTACTACCACAACCAGTTTCCACTGTTATTCTTACCAGGCTTAGCATCAACCTCAAATGGCCATGCAGTTCTGTATTTTTGTACCTGTTCAGTTCTCCTAACAACTACTTCACAAAACTCTAGCCTAACAACATTAAGCTCCTTCCTACCCAGACTCTCACATATGATGTTCAATCTGAAGTAATCATTCAACTAAGCTCCTCTAATCAACTCAGCCTTATAGCTCACAGATCAAATGCCACTTCTTCAAGGGTCCTCTCACTCTAAACTGCCACACATAACTGACTTCATGTACAGAGCTCCTTATGTAGCACTGATCACAGTATAATGGCACCATGCAGTAGCATGATTATCTGACCGAGAAGAGGAAGAGGATCTGTCTTGCAACTCTATAACCTCTGTAAAAATAGTTGAAGGTCCTTATTTGTTTACTAAAGGAACCACAGTGTTATTAACCAATATTATTAACACAGAGAGATTAGGTAGGTAAAAGCACTCAAAGAGATATAAATCTGTCCTTCTTTTTACCTTGGATCTTTCACAGAGAAGCTCTGACGTCCTAATAGTTCTCCCAAAAGATCTCCGCCACAATACACCATATGCTGCTCTCGAGGATCATAAAGCTGCTTCACCATTATATATTGGCCAAGATAGTGCATTACCTAAATGGGAATGAAATACCGTATCTTTCCAACAGCTACCACAACCACACATTTATTATGAGGAAGTAAGTACAGTATTTTGCTAGAGGGACAACAACGTAAGACTGTCAGAGCAGGTATTCTGCTCCAAAGGGTATGTAGGAAAGGTCACACAACAAATCACTAAGTGACCCACTCATTATCTTTCTGGCCAGCAACAAACCTGACTTTTTAGCACAGATATAAATGATGTCACAATGAAAAAACTATGATGAATTTATGTTATATCTCCTTAAATTTTTTCTTAACAGTTCAAATGAAGAAGTGTGTGCTATTACCAGAAGTAATAAACTTTAAATCTGCCTGGGCTAAACAAATATTTTCCAAGTCCAGGGGCACATAACCAGGCCTTTTATGTATATCCACTTATTTCTTTTTGGTAAATATACAATGATTAATAAGACATCAACACTGTATGTGCACAAGAGAATGTAGGCATTCAATAAATACATAGTCTAGTTGAACACAGGTAAATTCACAATTCAAAACTTTAAAATGTAGATGAAGCATTTCGTGTAACATTTATTATGTCCTCTAGCTTAGTTCCTTTTGCCCATAGTTAACTAAATTTTATGACAAAATTAAATTTGTTAAAAAGAAATGTTTTCCTAAAGCTACCAGACTAAAACTATTTTTCTTACTGAATGATTAAGTTCTTGTCACATAACTCACAAGCAGACCAAAACAACTACCTTTATCATTAGGAACTTCTCAGGAATTGTTTAAATATCTTGTACAGGATTTTTTTTTTTTTTTTTTTTTTTTTTTGGTATTTTAGGGAAGGGTCTACAGGGTGTTCAGGGTCTCACTACTGCATTGGACTCTATAACATCTGTAGTGACCTGACTGTTTATAGCCTCCCAAGAGCTGGGATTACAGGCCCACGCCCAGTCTCATTTGCCGTCTCAGCACACTCCAAGGGCAGAGCTGGCTTGTCAGGCCTGGGGTTCGAACCCCTGGCCCCTGTGTCTGCTTGCAGGCGCTTTAATCCACTGAGCTATATGGCCGGCCCCAGATATTTTTTTCTAACAGGGTTCCTATTATATTAGCACAGTGCTACTCCTAAATATGTTCTAGTATTCATGACTTAGCTGACTCCTCAGACCTAATCAGCTAGGGAATATAAGAAAATTACATCCCTGAAGAAACAGGAAGAAATTCTTTGTAGTCATCCAACTTGAGAAAAAATAAGTCAACTCCAAATATTTACAATAGTACTTTCTAAAACACTAGTCCAGGGCTCAGGAGATGATAGCTCAGCAAGTGCAAGGTCCTGAGTTTGATCCCTGGTACCAAAAAACAAAACAAAACATTAGTCTAGTCTACATTTGTATATTACTACTACTATTCTCAGTGTAACATACTGCTTCAATGTACATAATGAGAACCATATTTTTTAAAAAAATCAAGAAATTCCCTTTTAGGGTTCTAAAACAAAAAAATCCTGTAAGCACAGGCAAATGCTGCTATGCAAATGAAGGAAATGGCACAATTCATCCTAACAACTTTAATGGTAGTATAAATCCATACTTTAGTAATAGCTTAGATATGTCTTATGTACAGTATTAAAATTTTAGGGATACAGTGTAAAATGGTACACTCCATTTAAATGAAGGGGTTGGCCCTTGTTTACTCCTTTACCTCTCAAGTCCCTTTTTCCCTTTACCTTTCTCCTGTTTCCTGCATCCTGTGATATACAATAAGTACAGCTACTTATTACAAAAATAGAGGAGAGTTGGGGCACTAAGGACATAGCTCAGTGGTACAGCACTTGCCTAGCATGCACAAACCCCTGGGTTCCATCCCCAGCACCTCAAAAAAAATAAAATAAATGATGGAAACGAAATATTCTTTTAAAAAAATGGAATGCCTCCAGATTTACTTCCTTGAGAGGCATAACGGTTTGGGGATGCAGCAGTACTGAAAAGTATGAATCTTTTCTCTCTTTTTTTGGATCTTTTCATTTAAAAGAAAAAAAACTTGGTAATTTTGTTTCCTCTGTCTTACCTCTTTAACAGTGAACATTTCACCTTGTGCACCTGCTGCCTGCAGTATCTTCAAAAGTGGCAGTTTTGGTCGTACCTGACAAAAACATAGAAAATAAATCTATTTACTTTACAATTAGATTGGCTTCTGAAGCTCCAATAAACAAAAAAATTTCCTTACATGCATTTTTTAAAATCCTAGGAAGCTTATCACCTGATAAGGCAATATTCCAATATATACAATAATTATGAGGGGCCAGGGAGATGGCTCAGTGGAATAAGCGCTTGCCTGGCAAGTGCAAGGGCCTGAGTTCAATCCCTGGTTCCGCTAAAAAATAATAATAATAATTACGAGCAATTAGATTATCTGCTGATTTCTAACAAATTGTATTTTTAAAAAATAACATAATCACACAAGGACACCTACTTTTTTTTTTTTTTTTCAAATATAAGGGATGGGAGATAGCTCAACAGAATAAATGCTTGCCTGGCAAGTGCAAGGGCCTGAGTTCAATCCCCAGTTCCATCAAAAAAAAAAAGAATATAAGGGTTGCCCAGGCATGCCCGTGGCACATGTCTGTAATCCCAGCACTCTAAGAGGTTAAGGTAGAAGGATCCTAAGTTTGATCCCAGTGAGGGCAACTTAGTGATTTAGTAAGGTTCTGTCTTAAAATTAAAAACAAAAAAGGACTGGGAATGTAGCTCAGTGTGAAGGTCCTGGATTCAATCCAAAGACTGGAAGGACAGGGCAGAGAAAGTCAACGGAAGGAAAGAAAAGAAAAAGTAAGTTTTGGGTGAGGATACAGAAAAACTGGAACATTTGTACACTGCTGCTAGAAATATAAAATGGTGTAGCTACTGTAAAAATGTTTGGCAGTTCTCATACAGTTAAACACAACTGCCATATATGACTCCTAGTTGTATATGAAAAAAACTAAATGGACTAAACTAAGTATCTGTACACCAGTGTTCACAGTAACACTACTCCCAAACAAGAGAGAAGCAACCAAAAGGTCCATCAGTCAATAAATGGATAAAGTTTTGTTCTACTTTCATGTAATGCCTGCATTCATGACTAATTTTCAGTGAGTACAAAATGCACCATTCATGTATATCTTTTTATTAACTACTTACCTAGACTAAGAGATGGCAAACTACACCTGCACTACATTGGTAAACCAAAATTTTGTTGGAATACAGCCATGTGCACTTGTTTACACACTGCCCTACAGCCACTTTTGTGCTACAAACAACAGTGTTGAGAAGTTATACAGACAAAACAAAGTTTACAAAAACCTAAAATATTTACTTTCTGGCCCTATACAGAAAGTTTGCTGACTCTTGCCCTAAACTTTTAAATGGTATATAATTTGAACTACTTTTTTTTTTAATTTTATTTATTTATTTATTTGTGTGTGTGTGTGTGTGTGGCCAGCTCAGCCCACCAGGGGGCGGGGCTGGCTGGCATGTGGTGCTGGGGGATTGAACCGTGGTCCCTGTGCTTTGCTAAGCTTGTTCTAAGTAGATGCTTTAGACCACTGAGCCATCTCACCAGCCCTATAATTTGAACTACTAAAAGTAATTCTTATACTACTTTTAGGATATAACTTCTCATATTTTGGACATTAACGAAGATACAACAAAAGGAGAGTAACTAGATCTAATTAATAACATTATGTTACTATCCATCATTCTCTTAATATTCCCAGCTGGGATATGACAGGGGTAATGAGAATGGAAAGGAAAACCAGGTCTGCTGGTATACACCTATAAGCACAGCAGTCAGAGACTGAGACAGGAAGATCCTAGATTCAAGTCCAGGCTGGGCAACTTAGCAAGACCCTCTCTCAAAACAAAAAATTTTAAAAAGGGCTGTCGATGTAGTTCAGTGACTAAGCCCTGGGTTCATTCCTCAGCACCACTACAAATAAATAAATAACCTCAGTATTCTGTAGTAGTGCTTCTCTGGTCCCTGCTAATTCAGTCATGTAAGTTCATACTATGGATAAACATACTTCTAGTTTTGATTTAAAATCAAAAAAGGAAAAATAAATACATAAAAATAAAATCAAAGAAGGGCTGGCAAGATAGCTCAGCGGACTCAGCACCTGCTTCGGCAAGCGCAGGGACCAGGGATCCAGGTTTGTTCCCTGGTGCCACACCGACCCTCACCCCCATGCTGAGCCAGCCACAGAGACTGGGCATGGTGGCGCATGCCTTTTTTCACTGGAGAGGCTGAAAACAGGAGGATCACTACGAGTCCAAGCTGTGTAGTGAGACCCTGTACCAAATTCATAAATTTAAAAAAATAAAAAATAAAAGAAGGCTAAGTACAAGCTGGGCATGGTGGCGCACACCTGTAATTCCAGCACTCTGGAGACTGAGGCAGGAGGATTGCCATGAGTTCAAAGCCAACCTGGACTACATCGTGAGTTCAAAGCTAGCCTGAACTACATAGCAAGACCCTATCTCAGAAACAAAACAAAACAAGAACATTAAGTCCAATAGGAAAACCAAATGAAATGTGTTTACTTTCTACTGAGAATTAAAAATAAGATAACCATAAATTCTCTGGGTGTTATCAAAGTGTATATAATGCCACCCCAAGCTTGCTGTGGTGGCCAAAAGGCACTGGAGGGCTGAAGAAGGAAAAAAATGTCAGTTTCAACAGTGAGCTAGCTGTGGCAGCAAAGAACAAAAAGAGGCAGCTCTATGTGACAGACAAGAGAAGTATATGGGTTTCTACAGTGTGTCCTTGCATAACCCTACATATAACTGCAATTAAACTGTCCACACATCAGAAAGGTGTAGAACAACTACCCAACATTTTTGAACAATAAAAATTCTTCTATCTGGGTAACTTTTACTCTTTAGAAAGAAAACTTACAGAATGAAGACCAGTTAACCCCATATCTAAAATAAAAGATGAGGCAGGCTAATGGGTCTCATATACAATTCATAGCAAGTTTAGATGTCATCTTACATATTCCAGCAGAATAAATCCATCAGCAAATATACAACAGACTACTGCAGACTTAAGACTGTATGTAGCATGGCCTAATCAAAAAACATCAGCCAATTTGGATGACCCTGCAGTTCTCAAGATCTCCCTTATCCTGTTATGACTGAGGGTAGCAAGGAGGTACAAACACCATACCACAGGCTGGAGTCTATCACTTCTATCTCAGTATCTAGAAGACAGATGGGCTAGAAGTCTGGTAATCCCATACAGCGTCTTTCGTGTTACATAAACCTGGCTTACAGCTCCCACCACTTTTTTTTTTTTTTTTTTTGCGGAACTGGGGACTGAACTAAGGCCCTTGTGCTTGCCAGGGAAGCACTTATTCTACTGAGCCATCTCCCCGGCCTCACACCACTTCTAAACACCTAAGATAAGCATCCATCCAGGCATCCTCAGGAACCCAGGAGTGACCATGGCTGCTATCTCAACCCAGACTCACAATACACAGCCAGCATCAGCTTAGAATTGTTGCACTCTTCCACAGTGGCAATGCCATGTGTCCATAGTATACAATTTTGTTTTTTTTTTTAATTTTGTATGGTTAAATATTTCTGTCTTCCTCTTATAACATCATCGGTTTCATTTTAAGACCTCCCTCATTCTAATTCTAAAGTTTCATACATTTTTCTCCCAATACGTATTCCATTTTTACATTTAAATCTTTTTCATCTAGGATATGGGTTTGTACAAGGTCCTCAACCTACCCTGCACTGTGGCATGGAGCTATATCCCCTGCCCTTTTTAGAATTTTTAGATAGAAGCCTAGTGTGGCAGTACACATCTATACTTGCAGCTATAACTCCACACTCAGGAGGCTGAAGCAAGAAGACTGCCAACAATTTGATTCAGCCAGGGATACATAGTAAGTTCAAGGTTAGCCTGAACTACATAGCAAGACCATGTCTCAAAAACCCAAAAAGGAAAAAAATAAGGTAAAATAAAATTTTGAGGTAAGGTCTTACTAAGTCACCCAGAGCTCAAACTCATTTATTATCTCAATCTCTTAAGAGTGCTGAGATTAAACAAAGTCCGACAAAATGAAAAAGACAGAAAACAAACTCACCAAACTTGGCCCCAAACTCTCTACTACCCACGTCTAACCTAAAACACACTGCTAGTTTTCCAAATTACTATTTTGAACAACCTACAATTGTAGTTATATGCCTCAATTCAATTTCTTAAAAATTTATAAGACATACAAAAACGGTCACAAATGATCTACCTGATTGATTCGCTCTGGAGAGATCCTGCAGGCACTCTCAGATGTTGAACACTGGGCAGAGGTGGAATATGATGTCATTTTGGCAGTGAAGATATCTCAGCTTGTTGATACAACTAAAAGAAAAAAAAAATATATATATATATATACATATATATATATACACACACACATTTCCATACAAGCTGTCTTTAGCATTTACAAAGCAGGCAGCAAGAAAAAAAAAAAAAAGCAAAAACAAAAACACTGTAACACATGTATCACAGCACTCTACACCCACACTGAAGTCCTCCATACCTACTATTTTCTAGCTTAGAAAAAACTGCAAAATCCTAGAGTGCTTAAATAAGAACCGTCTACTACTCCTCAAGTGAAGCCTTAAACAGCAACAGGTTTGGGCATGCTCCAGCCTCACACTGATGATAATGAATAATGTTCCAGGTCAGGTCACATTTATTTCTCACTACTTCCTAGAGCTACTGATCAGATGGTATATTATGTCCTCCTTTAGGTGGTGCTCAAGAGCACCTCTCAGAGACTGCAGAGCTGGAGAATTATCAGGATAAAAGTCCCTGAGCACTTAAGGAAACCTCCTCTTGGCAACATGTTGGAACTTGTCTCCAAGAGGCACTGAAGCAGAAAAGTGAGAGTCAACATTTTTAATATCAGTTAATGTGGCCCTCCAAGGTAACCTTTAAAAATAAAAAATAAAAAAGCAGGTCAACCAGAAGCCTACAAAATGGCATTAAACCAAGACAGACATGTATCGTTAGGGAAAAGATGCAACATAAATTAAAATAAAGCTTAAATGTTTTTACTCTCTTCTTTTTCTCCTAAAATACATATAAAAGGAAGGAAAATAAAATTTTCAAGTAAACTTGAGTTTCCCTTTAAGTCTTTTTCTAAGAAATAGGTGACATTCAACTAACTGCTGGTCATGAAAATGTGACTTAAGCCACATCAGGGAAAGTGTGACAGGAACCTAGAAAAACTCACACGCACTGCTAAACAAACAAGATCCCTTACTCTTCTAAGGCTTAGTTAAAACAAAGTACACAAATTGCTCCCTACCCCATCAGTTTCCCTTGCTACAAAATGGGAAGTCAAAAGGACATAACTTACAGCTTTAAAGCTGGCTTTTTTCTCTTTTCTTTTCGAGACAAGGTCTCCCCATGCAGTTGAGGCTGGCTTTGAACACACTATACACACCAGGCTTGCCTCAAAATCAGAGATCCTCCTGTCCCAGCCTCCAGAGTGCTGGGCTATAGAGGTACACCACTACACTCCCTTTAAAGCTGGTTTCTAAAGCATTTCAAACCTTACAAAAATTAAACCGGTCTCATTCTTAAAACTTGCCAGTCCTGTTGTCTCCACAGTCTCAGTAAACAGTAATTCCATCCTTCCAATTGCTCAAGTCAATAAGCCTGAAGCCATCATTACATTCCACACCCAGTTCATAGTTTTATGTTCCAGAAAACATCCAAAATCTAGCCGCTTTTCACTACTCCCACTATTACTATACTAATCCATCTTTTTTTCCTCTCTTATGGTACTAGGAATTGAACCCAAGTCTTGGCCCATGCTAGCCAATCACTCTGCCACTGGACTTTCTTCCCTCCCCTCCCCTCCCCTTCCTTCCTCCTTTCCTCCATCTCTCCCTCCTTTCAAGAGGCAGGCAACTCACTTGCCTGTCCTATCTTACCTCAAATTTGAGACCTTCCTGTCTCACCCTCCTGAATAATTGAGGTTACAGGAGTGGGCCACAACTCAAGTGGATCACCTCAGAGAACATAAAAATAAACTCAGTTTCTCCTATATTCTCACTCTACAATCACATAGAAAATTTCTATGAGGGGCCGGGGAGATAGCTCAGTAGAATAAGCACTTGCCTGGCAAGCACAAGAGCCTGACAGTTCAATCCCCAGTTCCACCAAAAAAAAAAATAATAATAATGATTTCTATGATCTGTGGTCACCAAGAAGTATGACAACCAATTCTGCAAGGGACCTGGGTTGGGTGTCCTTTTTTGACGCAGGGTCTTGTTATGCAGCGGTTCAGGTGGGCCTTGAACTCCAGGTGATCCCCTTGCCTCACCCTCCTGAGTACTGGGATTATAGGCATACACCATTATGCCTCGGTGTCCCTTAATTCTACTTGGAGATAGCATCCAATCTCACAGGTTCTGGGCTGTCCCTCAAGACTGCCCCATTTCCAATGGCTGTGCTTAACTGACTGGCTACAAATGCACCTGATCCTCTCAGGTTTGATGAATCTGTTAGACTTACAGAACCTAGGGAATCACACTTAAGTTTATTACAGGATTAACAATGCAGACCTGATGGAGGTGCACAGGGAGTGCTTCATGACTGTGAAGTTTCCACACTCTCTATGGGCAAACCATGCTCAAGGATACAGTTACAGAATATACATTGGTAGGCCTCAGTGGCATTAGATCAATTTATCAGGCCCCACCTCTTCCTACCTCCCCACCACAGTTGGAAGGATGGGGCTGAAAAGACCACCACTAATGCTGCCAGTAATCCCACCACAATTTTCTTGGTGAGTAGTCCCCAACCCACAGCACCTAGAGGCTGACAGCCAGTAGTCATTAGCATACAAAAAGACAGCACCCCCTGAAATTCCAAAGTAGCTTTCTTTTGAAATTTTGAGACTGTGTTTCAGAGTTGCTAAATTGCTCACGCTGGACTCAAACTTGGAATCCTTGAGGATCAGCATTCCAGAGTGCTAGGATTATAGGCACACACTCAGCTGTAAAGATCCACTTTTAAAAATGCAAATCCCAAGTCTCAGTATTCTCTATCTCCTTCTTTGCTTTTTCTTTACCACTCTTACCAACTAATATACCATATTTTTTAATTACTTACATTGAAAAAAGCTCAAAGTGCATAGAAATTTTTATTTCCCTGTTCATTAATATATTCTGGTGCTAGTGTTACATACAGGTCACTTAAATTTCATACTCAGGTTTATTTTCTCACCGCTGAACAAACCAGAGAAGTATTTATCTTAATACAAAAGAAAAAAGATTTATTCAAAACTCGCTCTGAAGAAATGGAGAAACCTTTTGCCTCAAACCACCACTCACATGTACAGATGTGCTGGGGTCTTTATAGCACACAGAACAGTCCAGAGAGGAAACCCTAGACTTGTCCAGGCTTGTTCCGTTCCTTCCTGGACTGGACCCCTCCTCCTCTTGCCTAAGGGAATGTAACTGACTTGACCTCCAGGTACCAGCACCTTCAGATTCAGTCCCTTCACCTCTCGCTGAGAGGTGGGGGTAGCAGTTGATGTTCTAGGACATTTGATGAAGTAAACTATCTGTAATGGGAAAAAAAAAATCTATTAAAAGTTCCCTTCTGCAGGCCCTAGGCCTTCAGTTCAATCCACAGCACCACAACAATATACATCTGTCCATATGTATATATTATGTACCTATTTAATG
The DNA here is from genome assembly GCF_000260255.1 of Octodon degus. Classification (NCBI taxonomy): domain Eukaryota; kingdom Metazoa; phylum Chordata; class Mammalia; order Rodentia; family Octodontidae; genus Octodon; species Octodon degus. The sequence goes on along the minus strand of NW_004524585.1, from coordinate 14,006,691 downwards.
CATATATTCCCAGCACTTCCAGCTGGCAACTTTAAGGCAACACGGCATAGCGACATGGTGGATGGTAACATTAATAGTAATGGGCGGGGAAGCAGTAAAAAGGATCAAGATGTAGTATGTATGTACCAATTTCCCAGGATAAATGCACAGTGTTTGTTATGTATCATAAGCATATAATAATGAAGTGGAAACAATAAAATACTAACAATAGTGTGGAGACTGGGCATAGTGGCTCATGCCTGTAATCCCAGCTCTTGGGAGGCTGTAAACAGGTGGATCACTTGAGTCCATTCTATTCTGGTAGTGAGACCCTGAACACCCTGTAGACCCTTCCCTAAAATACAGGAAAAAAAAAAAAAAGTGTGGATGGTTTTCAAAAATGGCTCCCAAAGAACCTCATCATTGCAGTGGCCTCCTACAACTTGAAGTTAATCAATGGAATACATAGACAAGGCACCAATTCTAGTCAGGCAGCTTTATTTCTGGTGCTTTTATTTACTATTATTCTTAATTTTTACACATTTTTTTAAACAGGGTCTATGTAATTGAGAATAGCCTTGAACTCACTATGTAACCCAGGCTGGCCTCAAACTCCAGTCAATCTGCCTCAGCAATCTCTGATGCTTTCAAAGGTCCCTGCAACCTGACTATCTTATTAGAGACTATATGAAAAGGCTGTATGAAGAGGGAAAGGCCAAGCCATCCAGCTGAACCCAAGACTTGAAGCTATGCCCTTCAAAGAACCACACATGTTCCAGCCTAATCCGATACCACCTGACTGCAGCTACTTGATGGACCAGCCACTCAGGACTGTCCAACTCAGCCTGGCCGCCAGAGAATCCTAAGAAATAAAATGGCTGTTTCAACTCACTAAATTTTGGGTGTGCTGCTGGGCATGGTAGCCCAAGCACTCAGAAGGCTGAAGCAGAAGGATGGCCAAAAGTTTGAAGCCAGCTTGAGCTACATAGCAAACTGCACAGCAAGACCCTTTCTCTAAATAAATAAATAGTTTATTACATAGCATTGTATAATCCAAAAAAATGCGGACTTGAATTTACTTTGTACAGGTACCTATTTATTTGTATAAATCTTATTTCATATCTAAACCCAATGATGTATATTTTAAAGATGAAGGGAAGCATACATTCTACTATATTTACCTCATTCACAGAATTAGTAAACTGTTAGTCAGATTTCACATTAACAAGCTCTATAAATGCTTCTTTAGCAATATTTTTCTCCTCTACATGTGAAAACAAACAAACAGAATTAGCACCAGGCTTGGTAGTATATGCTTGTAATCCCAGCATTTGGAAACTGAGGCAGGGGGATCATCACCAAGAGTTCAAGGCCAGCCTGAACTACATAGTGAGCTCTAGGACACCCCAAACTACATAGTGAAATCCTGCCTCAAAAAAAAAAAAAAAAATCATAATAATAATTAATTAAAATTTTAAAAAAATTAAAAATTAAAACAAAAATTTTTACCCTTTATTGGGTACATAATCTCACTGTTCACACATATATAGCCTTTTTGGGGAAGGGGTACAATAAGAAACCCAGGGCCTTCATGGTAAACTACCTCTCCAGCCCTTTTTTTTTCAGACAGGGTCTAAGTTGCTAAATTGCCCAGACTAAGCTCAAACTTGAGATCTTTCTGCTTCAATGTCCCAAACAGTACTGAGATTATAGGCCTGTGCCACCACCACACTGGGCTTACAACAGCATAGTTTTACTCAATTATCTCTAATAATTTAATAAGCACCCACAAAGTAGGACCTGAACAAGTAACGTTTAACAGTATTACTCCTATCCCATTCTCCTACCTTTCTATAACAATCATTATGTTTTTATTTCCTTGGTTTCCTTACACACTTTACTAAATCAAAATGGATTCCTAAAAGGTTTGTTATCTTTAGTTGTTCTTTAAAAAAAAAAAAAATAAAGGCAGTAAAGTTGTAACTTGAGGTTACTATTTCACTAAAATAACTGTCACTTTAATTCATTTAAATGTTCATCATGGTAAACTGTAACAAAATTTACCAATCTAATCACTTTTAAAAATACAATTCAGTGTCATTAGGTATATTCACATGGCTATACAACCATTGCCAGTACCCATTTCCAGAACTCTTTCATTAGCCCCAAATGAAACTCCTTACCCACTACGATAAATCTTTTGCCCCTTTCCCAGCACCTAGTAACCACCACTGCCTCTGTCTAGGCATGTGCCTGCCCTTTTCAGCTCATATACATGTAATTTTCTGTTTCTGCCTTATTTCACTCCTATATAAACTTCCAAGTTTAGTGTATTGTTTATTCATTTTGATTTTGATATTATACTGAATGTGAAAAACATATTTTTCTCTGCTTTTACTGCTATGAGTAATACAAAACATTACAAGCAATCACTTACTTCCCCAAAATCTTATATTCGCCTATGCACTCAAGGTGAGCAGAATCTACTAACATTCTTAAACTTTATGCTGTTTAAATCCTTTAGTTTGGAGTGGATTTTTTTTTTTTTCTATTTTGTTTTACTTTCACAAGGATAGCCTAGGGCAATTTGTTGAATATGCTTTTTTACTAGCAGTCACCTCTAATATGTATCAGATTTTCCACACATACACCAGTGTCTGACTATTCTGTTCTACACCAACTCTTCAATGTTAATACATTTGGACACTATATCCTCTAAGAAGTCTGGCTATCTGGGAGGACAAGCTCTTTTCACGTGCCTTTTTAGAAAGGGGCTGGGGAGATGGCTCAGTAGAATAAGCGCTTCCTTGGAAAGCGCAAAGGCCTGAGTTCAATCCCCAGTTCTGCAAAAAAAAGGACTTTATTAGACTATAAAGTCTTCCACAAAAATTTTACTATCATATTTCATAAATACCGAGATCTTGAATGAAACGACAGTAAAGTGCTTCATATACATGTTCCTTTATTAAGGACATTGTTTCCTAAAAAATTTTCATAATTTTCCTTTTAAAGGTTTTGCATATATGTATTGTTTCTAAAGTTCATGTTCTGGTTTGGCAGAGAACAAATGAATTTCATTAATCTTGTATCCAGTGATCTCGATAAACTTAAGTAATTACTTCTATATTTGTCTGTAGATCCTAAACAATCTTACCATAGACAAACAGCAAAAGTTTATTCTTTCTTTTCCAAGTCCTTTGAGACTGGGTTTTTGTTGCTCAGGCTAGTTTCAAACTTGCCCTGCCTAGAACGTACACTCTTACTTCTTCACCGCCCAAGAGTAGCCAAAACAACAGGTGCTCTGTGCTTTGTAGTTCTCATGTCTCTATTGTCTTACATATACTGCTTAAGGCCATCAACACAGTGTTGAATACACATATGAGGCATCTTTCACTCGACTTTTTTTTTTTTTTTTTTTTGGCGGAACCGAGGATTGAACTCAGACCCTTGCACTTGCCAGACAAGTGCTTATTCTACTGAGCCATCTCCCCAGCCCCTTGACTTTAAACATAATGAATGATTGCTCTCCTCTCCCCCTCCTCATCTGCTGGGGACTGAACTGCAGGTACACAAGTACTAAGCACACCACAGTTTCTTCTATTCTTTCTTATTTTTTATATATTTAGTACAGGCTATATAGGGTCTCACTACACAAATCAGACTTGTAGTGATCCTGCTTTTCAGCCTCCCAAGTGCTGGGATTACAGGCACGTGTCACCATGCCCAGTCTCAATTGCTGTCTCAGTGCACCCCAGGGGCAGGGCTGGTGCCAAGGATCAAACCCTGGGCCCCTGCGTATATCTAAACAGGTGCTTTCTTCTACTTTTCAATAGTCATTCTTTGCTTTGAATGGCTCTTTGTCTTCTCCACTAAGACTATATTCAACACAGCTTTTGTTGAATACTTGAAGAAACTAGGGAATGGGACACTGGGAGGCCCTGGGTTGCATCCTTAGCAGAGAATAAAGAAAAAAAAATTTTGAGACAGAGACTCATTATTGTAATTCAGACTGACCTTGAATTTACTATGTAGCCCAACCTGGCCTCAAGCTCATGGCAATCCTATTTTAGCCTCCCAAGAGCTGGGATTACAGGCATGCATGAGCATGCCCAGCTCCCTAGCACAACAAATCAAAAACAACAAAGAGGGCCGGGGAGATGGCTCAGTAGAATAAGCGCTTCCCTGGCAAGCTGAGTTCAATCCCCGGCTCCACAAAAAAAAAAAACAAAAAAAAAAAAAAACCAAAGCTAGGATTTTGAGTACGTATAAATATTGAGTAATCTGATTTTTAAATACACTGTGTACATGCTTTAAAATCACATGATACTCTATTAATGTAACTTTTATTATGCATCAGCTTAGATGTATGGCTCCACCCCCGGGGCATGCTGAGATGGCAATGAGACTGGGCTTTTTGGCACCCGCCTATAATCCCAGCTCTTGGGGGCTGTAAACAGTGGATCACGGGCTGGTGAGATGGCTCAGTGGTCTAAAGCACCTACTTGGAACAAGCTTAGCAAAACACAGGGACCGCAGTTCAATTCCCCCAGCACCACATGCCAGCCAGCCCCGCCCCCTGGTGGGCTGAGCTGGCCACACACACACACCAATATAAAAAAAACAAACGAACAAAAAAAAACAATGGATCACTACAAGTCTGACCAGTAGTGAGACCCTGAACACCCTGTGGACCCTTCCCTAAAAATGCAAAAAAAAAATTCTCTTTTTTAATTTTTTTAAAAATAAAATTCAGGGGCCAGGGAGATAGCTCAGTAGAATAAGCGCTTGCCTGGAAAGCTCAAGGGCCTGAGTTCAATCCCCTGTTCTGCCAAAAAAAATAAAATAAAATTCAATGAAAAAAAACCATAAAAAAGGGCCAGGGAGATGGCTCAGTAGAATAAGCACTTCCCTGGAAAGAGCAAGGACCCGAGTTCAATCCCCAGTTCCGCAAAAAAATTTTTAAAAAATTCAATATATAGGACTGGGGAGATGGCTCAATAGAGTAAGTCCCTCTCTGGCAAGCACAGGGTCCTAAGTTCAATCCCTGGTACAGTCAAAAAAATAAAAATAAAAATAAAATTCAATGTATAATTTAAAATTTTTTAAATCATAAAATGTCTTTCTTGTCCCTATTATCTTTTTTCTTGTTCTGAGAAAGGGTCTCCCTATGCTGACCACACTGGTTGCAAGCTCCCGAGTTCAGGTTGCTCAGGCTGCACTTGAATATGCAACCCTCTGGTCTCAAACTTCCAGAGGGCTGGGGAGATAGGTCAGTAGAATAAGCACTTGTCTGGCAAGCGCAAGGTCCTGAGTTCAATCCCCAGTACCGCAAAAATAAAATAAATAAATAAATAAATAAATAAACAAACAAACAAAAACTTCCAGAGAGCTAGGATTATAAGCATGCATCATCAAACCTTGCTTGGATAATAATACATTTTACAAGTGAAGCTCTTTCAGTCTTGTAACAGACCAGAAATCCTTGCTTTAGAAGTTTTTAAACACAGAAAAATAAGAACCACTTTTCCCCCAATAAAAACAATTTTTGACTTTCTTTACTTTTTTGTTTCTTTCCAATATTCACTCTTTTTAATCACCTCTTCTATTTTTCCCACATTTATTCTAGTCATTTCCTACTTTTTTTTTTTTTTTTTTTTTTTTTGTGGAACCAAGGATTGAACGCAGGCCCTTGTCCTTGCCACACAAGCACTTACTCTCCCCAGCCCCATTTCCTACTTTCTAAAGTTACTTATTCCTTGAGTGTTTAAAGCTACAGATTACCCATTCTGAACTTTTTTTTTTTTAATTCTGGGGTCTCGCTGTTGCCCAGATTGGTCTCCAATTCATGAGCTCAATTAGTCCTCGCTCCTCAGCCTCTCAAGTAACTAAGAATATGGGGTTATACTATTGAGTATGTCTTAGAACCGTTTTTTGATTCAGCTCATATGTATGTGTACTCATTTTTAATAAATCTTTACACTAATTCTTTAAATTAGGGGCCGGGGAGATGGCTCAGTGGAGTAAGTGCTTCCCTGGCAAGCGCAAGGACCTGAGTTCAATTCCCGGTTCCACCAAAAAATAAATAAATAAAATAATTCTTTAAATTGGGGCCAGGGAGATAGCTCAGTAGAATAAGCACTTGCCTGGCAAGCGCAAGGGCCTGAGTTCAATCCCTGGAAATTTATGAGTTATGTGACTATGCTTTATGCATATGGTATTTTTCTTTTTTCCGTGATGAACTTCTGATCCAGCTGCTGTGTGGGGAGAACACTGTCTATATGGAATACAGCTCTAGAATTGTTAAGGCTTTCAACATGGCCTGGTGGGTATCAATTCTGTAACTAATGTTTGCAAACTGTTCAGCAAGTTAAATTTGTTGATAAAAAGCTTATGTATCTTTGCTAATGTGTCAGCATGATCTACAAATAAGAGACAGTGAAATTTTCAACTATGGCTCTGAGTTTGTCTGCTTAGGAAATGAGATTCTACCAATTTTGCTGCATCCATTTTAACGGTTTGTAATCATAGGCATTATGGTTTAAATTGTATTTTCTTGCCAAACTGTCATTATGTAGTACTCATAATGTAATAATAACTTTCTACCCCACATAAAACATGCTGTCTTGAGCTCATTTTCTCCATCAGTATCATCACACAAACCTTCTTTTGTTTAGTATCTCTATGTCTGTCTTCCTAATCTGTTATTGCCACTCTTCACGTATTCTTAAAAACTTTTGGTATGCCCTTTATAAAACGCATGTACCTTGAGTACTTAAAGATTGATATGACAATTTTTACTATTTAACTGGTGAGTACAGTCCTTTAATCTGATTAGTATATATGTATGTTTCTTGCATTCTAAATTGCCCTTTTTTTAGTGTTTTTTACTATGTACTGACTTGGGGCGGGGGAGATGGCTCAGTGGAATAAGTGCTTCCCTGGCAAGCACAAGGGCCCGAGTTCAATCCTCGGTTCTGCCAAAAAATATGTACTTACCTTCATTAAGAACTCAAATTCAGCAGAATATCATCTGAAGTTTACATTCCAGATACAGGTAGCTTGCTTTTTTCTCTCTCTCCCTTAGCCTTTAAGGCAATAAGTAATACAAGAAATCTATCAGCACTTGGGAGGCTAAGATAGAAGATTGTTTCAAATTCGAGACCAGCCTGGGTTACCTACAAAGTGAGCTCAAGGTCAGCTTGAACTACATAGGGAGACCCCGTCTCAAAAAGACACCCCCCCCCAAAAAAAAAAAAAAAAAAAAAGAAAAAAGAGGAAAGAGGAAAGAAAAAGGAAGAAATCTAGTCACCTTCATTTCATGTATCTTTTACAAGTTTTTGGGTTGGACTCAGCGCTGTCTTCAACACAGCTCTTTAGCAGTTTCTAAGACCTCATACACTTGAGAATATATATTTGTCATTCCACATTTAAATGAATATTTAAATAAAATTCTAGACTTCATTACTCTGAAATACACCTATCCTCTTGGGTGATGCCGCTAAAAACTGTTATCAATTCAGTTTTGTTCCCTTGTATATGATCTGTTCTGCACCTCTACTGATTTTGCTCTAGTTGTCTTGACTACCATGTTAAGGTTAAGTATTCCTGATCTGTCATCTTTTGCACTCTTACAAAATCTTTCAATCTGAGGGTTTTTTTTTTAATTCTAAAGAGAATTATTCTACTATCTCTTCAAGAACTTCCTTCTTTACATTTGTATTTCCCGAAAACCCTTATGAAATCTGATGTGAGTTCTTCTACATCTACTACACTTATCTCTTACCATTTCCTTTGTATTTTTTTCCCTTACCCTGATTTTTATTTGTCCTTTATATTCATTCCACAGGTAACTCATTTTTCTTTTCTTTTTTTTCCAACCATCTGTGCTTTTTATGCCTAATATATGTTTCTCTAAACTCCTGCTTATCTTGTTTCTCAAGTTCGTTTTTGGTTTTTTTGGCAGAAGTGGGGATTTAACTCAGGCCCTTATGCTTGCCAGGGAAGTGCTTATTCTACTGAGCCATCTCCCCTGCCCCCTTGTTTCAAGTCCTTAATACTGACCTTCATTTCTTTTGGGATGACAACTGGTCTTTTTTTTTTTTTTTTTTGGTGTAACCAGGGATTGAACTCAGATCCTTGCGCTTGCCAAGGAAGTACTTATTCTACTGAGCCATCTCCCTGGCCTCTATCGTTCTAACTTTAACGATATCTCCCTGGCCTTTATCGTTCTCTTGGTCCATCTGTTCTAATATTTCTGTTCCAAAGAAACCTAGATATTGGTTTTCTCTTAAAATATCTGTGTTCTTGGGACTCAGGATTTAGTTCAGTGGTAGAACAACCAGAAAACAAACTTCAACTAAAATCAATTACAAGAAAGACAAAATAGGGCCAGGGAGATGGCTCAGTAGAATAAGTGCTTCCCTGGCAAGCGCAAGGATCTGAGTTCAATCCCCGGTTCCACAAAAAAAGAGACAAAATAAATAAAGTAAATCTCAACTAAAATATCTGTGCTTTCCAACTGTCTTATTTTTCTGGTGGAGCTCACCTATACTGACAAGCAAAGTACATGGAGGAAATTCAGTGCACATCACCCCCAGTAAACTGGAGGAAGGAAGGAAATGATCACTATACTAGATGTTCAGACCACAATCACTCTTCCTCCCTATACAGTAGTCCCTCATTTTTCATGGTTGAACTTTGGCAGACTCACTGTTTCATGGGTTTTCAAAAAATATTCATCTAAATTATTGATCACAGATTTTTTTGTTATATCATGGTATTTCACAGTACAGTATATGTAATACATATGTTGTTAAAATTACACAGGTCTAGGGCTGGGGAGATGGCTCAGTGGAATAAGTGCTTCCCTGGCAAGCACAAGGGCCTGAGTTCAATCCCTGGTTCCGCCAAAAAAAAAAAAATTACACAGGTCTATGAGTTTAGGACATGGTTAAGAACATTAGACGTGCTTTTAAAAGTGTGGGAAAGGTTTATAAGAGTGTGGGAAGGATTTATAAAGCCTTAAAATATATACAAATAGGGCTGGGGAGATGGCTCAGTAGAATAAGCGCTTCCCTGGCAAGTCCACGGGCCTGAGTTCAATCCCTGGTTCCACACACAAAAAAATTAAATTTAAAAAAAAAAAAAAAAAAAAAATATATATATATACACACACACACACACACAAAAATAAATATAGCATCACTACTTTGCTAATTTTTACTTATTACAAGGGTGTCTGGAACATAACCTCCATGAAGAATGATGAACCACTGCAATCTCCACTCAGATCAGGGCTTTACTGGCTTATTCCCTTGTGAAAAGAAAGAAGGGCCGGGGAGATGGCTCAGTGGAATAAGTGCTTCCCAGGCGAGCACAAGGGCCTGAGTTCAATCCCCGGTTCTGCAAAAAAAAAAAAGAAAGAAAAGGAAGAAAAAACAAGAGGAGAAGAGGAAGAAGAGGAAGGGGAGAAGGAAGGGAGAATAGAAGGGGAAGAAGGAAGAGGAGAGGGAATTACCTAACTGCAGTTATTTTCTCAGCTCCTCTCAAAAATGGGTGTCTGTAAAGCCTCATTTATACTTAAGAGGAGCTAGACTAAGATTGTGTACACGGCAGGTGCAGGAAAAGATAAGGTAATTGCAAGGTAAGAAAGCAGAAAATAACCTCAGCAATATTCCAACAGTTCCATCCCCCATGGTTTTATTCTCACAACCATGCCTACTTTGATTCTAGCCAGTTCTCTAGTTCCACCAGTTTGAACCAGCCCCCACCACACACCTGTTTACACAGTACTTTCCCTTTACAGCTCCTCCAGAGATAATCTGGGGGAAAGAGAGCCAGGGGACATACTAGTAGTTCAGCATCTTGGTAGGAACAGGAACCAGCCTCTTGGAAGCTCTGAAGAATTTAAGCCAGTGAGAGTTTCATTGATTAACAACTGGTGGAAGAGTTATGCCATGGGGAAGCAGGTAAAGTCCATGGATACTCGAACCAGAAATTAATCTTGATTGCTTGGTTGAGTGGAAGATTTTAAAATAGGAGAATACTGATCAAGTACATATGTGAAAATGAAACCAGCTGCCAAGCTTTGAATTCAAAGTAAGATTTGTCTCTTTTCCACTTGGTATAAAAGCCTTTGTATATTTGTTTCTTCCTTTTTTTTTTTTTAAATGTATCTCGTACAGGGTATATAGGGTCTCACTACACAGATCAGACTTGCAGTGATCCTTCCTGTTTTTCAGCCTCCCAAATGCTGGGATTACAGGTGTGCACCACCACTGAGTATTCATTTCTAAGCTTAACTAAATACTTAAATTAACATGTATCTCAATGTGTATGCTATTTTATCTAACACTATCCTAGGCTGCCCTGACTGCCAACTTGTAAACTACTAAATAAAAAATTACAGTAATTCTTTTTAGTATAACAGGAATAGAAGAAAACAAAGGCTTAGTCAAATAACTGCCCAAGCTAAAAGTATACTGTCTTCCACTATGCTGCTAGTGAATATTTACATTCAGTTGCTCAACTAAGAAGATTAGAAGGCATTCTGGTTTCTCCCTTTTCCTCTACTATCATGTCCATCACCAAAGATTGTGAGTTTTAACTCCTAAGTCACTCTAAACCATTTCTTCTCTCCATCTGTATGTTTTCAATTCCCCCATCAAGACCATTATTTCAAGCTGGGTCATGGCCAAATTTGAGGCCAGCTTGTGCTATGTACTAAAGTCAAGGCCAGTGTTCGCTACAAAACAAAGCCCTATCTCAAAAAGACAAAAACATTTTTTTTTTTTTTTTTTGGCAGAACCAGGGGTTTAACTCAGGCCCTTGCGCTTGCCAGGGAAGCACTTATTCCACTGAGCCATCTCCCCGGCCCCATTTTTTTTTTTAACCTAAAGAAAATACTTGCAATGTGTTAATTATTGAAACTGTCCTACCAATTTGATTTGAAACTATCTCATTGCTATTTATCAATAAAATTATGAAAAAAAAATACTGTTTAGTCTAAAGGAAAAATGACGTATCATTAGAGAGGCAAAAACCAGGCAGAAGTGCACACAACTATGATCCCAGCTATACAAGGAGTCTGAGACAAAAGTATCACAAACCATTGCAGGCAAGCACAGGGACCAGGGTTCAATCCCCAGTACCCCATGCCTTGCCAACCCCAAGTCCTGGTGTGGTGGCACACACCTGTAATCCCAGCGCTAGGGAGGCTGAAAACAGGAGGATCACCATGAGTCTGAGCTGCATAGTTGAGATCTTTTACCAAATACATAAAAAAAAATTTTTAAATAAAAATAAAAAGTAACACAAATTAGAGGCCAACTTGAACACCACAGAAACCTGGTCTAAAAATTTTTTCTAAATTTAAAAAGGCTGGGGCTGGGGGATAGCTCAGTAGAATAAGCACTTGCCTGGCAAGTGCAAGGGCCTGAGTTCAATCCCCAGGTCCGCAAAAATAAATAAATAAAATTTAAAAGGTTGAGATTGTAGGTTCCTTGGCAGAATATCTGCCTACCATGTGTGAGAGCTTGGATTCAATCCCTAGTACCACATTTTTTTTTTTTTTTTTTTTTTCCAGAACCAGGGATTGAACTCAGGCCCTTGCGCTTGCCAGGGAAGCACTTATTCCACTGAGCCATCTCTCTGGCACCTAAAGAACTGAGCTAGGGCCAGGGCCCCCACATTTTTTTTTTAAATATTGCTCTGAATACGTTTTAACTACCCTATTGAATGCCACACAGCAAATCTAACATTACATAAAAATTCTACTTGTCTTATGCAAAAAAAAAAAAAAAAAAACCTGGTAGTCTTGGAAAACATCCCACTCACATAACATTAAAAAAACTGTTACCACTAATAGGCTCAGCTTCTTAGAAATGTGTCTTTCCTGCTCACATTAAATCCTAGGGATTAGCAGAAAGAGTTCAAAAGAATTTGCTGGCTTTTGAAAGACAACAGATGAGTTCAATCCCCACTACTGCAAAAAAAAAAATAAAATAAAATTATATTTTTACATATATATATATAATAAAAACAAAAATAAAATGAAAGACAACAAAAGTCCTTTCTGCAGTGTTATTTACTTGTTCTCAAAAGGATCTAGCCTAGGGCTGGGGAGATAGTTCAGTGCTCTAAGGGCATGCCTGGCAAGCACAAGGACCTGGGTTCAACCCCCAGTACCACAAAAAATAAAACACTGAGCTGAGCATAGTGACACACAAAGTTATCTCAGCATTCAGGAGGTTGAGGCAAGAGGTTATAGGTTCAAGGACAGCCTAGGCTACGTAGTGAGCTCAAAGCCAGCTTAAACTACATAGGGAGGCCCTGTCTCAAAAAACCAAAATGAATGAGGGAATGAATGAATGGCTAGCCTAGAAAGGCCCTGAGTTTAATCCCAGTACTGTCTTCCCAAAAGGATTCTTTTCAAGGTTATAATGTTTCACAAGAGGGATAAAATAGAAGCCAATCTCACCACTTCATTTCACAGTGCAACAGAACTAGGGATACCCAAGTAGACAAAATCCCCTAGTTTTCCAGGGCATTTGAAGCAAAGGTGAATACTGCATGAACCTGGACAGCTGACTCAATAATGTTGGGGGCTCAATACACATCATCTCAAAACATAACGGTCTCACTAGGTTGTCAGGCTTGCATTAAACACCTGGACTCAGGGGCTGGGGAGATGGCTCAGTGGAGTAAGTGCTTCCCTGGCAAGCAAAAGAGCCTGAGATCAATCCCTGGTTCCACCAAAAAAAAAAAAAAAAAAAACACACCTGGACTAATGGAATCCTCCCACCTTAGCCTCCCAGAATAGCAAGGACAACAGGCTTTCACTGTGTCTTTCACTTCTTTGGCAAATTTTGAACTGGGTTACTCTGAGAAACTGGAGACATCACAGTAGCTTTCAAAACTGTCCTTGCATAAAAGAAACTAATGTCTAAAAAAGCAATCTGACTGTACACACCTGTAGTTCCAGCACTCTGAGAAACTGAGTCAGAAAGCTCACAAGTTCTAGCCCAACTTGGGCAATTTAGCAAGAACACAGTCAAAAACTAAGAATGTCCAGAGATGTAGTTCACTATGAAGGCCATAGGATCAATCCCCAGTGCATGGGGAGTGGGGAGGGAGAGCCAACCGACCCACCTCTATCAGAAGACCAATCTCTATCAGAAGAGTATCTCTGCTTACCAGAACTTCATTTACATAAGACTTCTGTCTGCCAAAAAAATTCTCCCCACATTTCCCATAACTTGTGCTCTCATCACTTCCCCAAATCCCAAGCCTAATGACTTTCCTGCTACTGAGAATATACATGGCTCAGATATCTGACCCTTCTTTGAGTCTGAGGATTTCTGTGCATTTGCAGACAATACAGCTTCTCTCCCTATGCCTTATGTCAGCTCACAGCCTAACCAAGAAGCCTAAAAAATGGGAGGAAAGTCCTTTCCTCATTCCAATTCCAGACAATCATGCCTCACTAGACGTGTATATAACCCTTCTTGATTTATTCCTAACTTCCTTTCCATCATTGTGCTCCGCAAGTCTCGGCTTCTAACACTCCCCACCATGCTAAACGAATGCAGTCCTATCAATCTGCCTTTCCCTTTTACTACCCAGTAAAAGCTGGTTTTTGGTAGCAACTTTTAAAACTGCAAATTGTACTCCAACTGGCCTAACCATGCCTCTATGAGCAATAGAACAGAACAGAAAATTTGTGTACATGCAGCCTATTTGTTATATAGTAGTAACCAGGACTTATAGTTAAGCTCCTTTGTTCAGGCACTTTTTAAAGCACATTATAATAAAAGAATTCATTTAATTCTTACAGAGCTCCTGTGAGGTAGTACCCTCATTTTCAGAAGAGAGAACTAAAACAGAGGTACATAACTTGCCCAAAATCATGGAGTCCAAGCACTCTGGCTACAGAAGCAAGAACTCTTAACCACTACTTTCCTGTAATTAACAAGTCACAGTGTAAAATTGGGGGGGGGTGTTTTTTGCTTTTTTCTTCAGAACCAGGGATTGAACTCAGGCCCTTGTGCTTGCCAGGAAAGCGCTTATTCTACTAAGCCATCTCCTCAGCCCCAAAGTACTTAAATTTTTTTTTTGGCGGAACCAGGGATTGAACTCAGATCCTTGCATTTGCCAGTCAAGCGCTTATCCTACTGAGCCATCTTCCCAGCCCTACAATGTAAAATTTGGGAAACACATCTTTTGCAGATGGGAAGGGGACTGAGAAATAGAGAGGGGAGGGAATAAGATGTTATGTGGCAACTTACCACAATGAATGTAATCATTACATACTTTTGAAAACATGTACTATTTGAAAATTTTTTATTCATTTTTTTCATTGGGAATCATGGTTAAAACCTGAAAGTTACTGCTTTAGCACTTGTCCTTTCTCTTTTTCCTATGCCTCAAAAAATCTTATTTTATCAAAAGTCACTTCCTTAGTAAGGCTTTTCTGACTCTCCCAACAGAAGCTGTAATACCAGAACAACTCATTAAAAACACTTATTTGGAGCTAAGGGTGTAGCTTACTGGTCAGTAGTAGAGATCATGCTTAGCACACATGAGGTTTAAGCCCCAGCAAAAACAAAACAAAACATTGTTTTTTGTGTGTGTCTCTACTAGACTGAAGCCAGCAGGAACAGCCTTAGTCTCTCAGTGATGATGAATGAGTTCTAACCCTACACTTAGTGCAACAGCCTCTTACACGCCATCTTCAAATGTCTACTTTTGAGAACTATAATCTTAAGACTAAAATTAAAACTTACCAGAAGGCAGCAAAAGCAATATTCTTAATAAGTCATAACAGCTGAAAGGAACTCAATTAAACTATTCTTTGTCTTTAAACTGAATACATGAGAAAGTAATTTTTTCTTTGAAAAACAAAGTACTAGATGGGCATGGAGACACAAACCTGTAATCCCAGCACTCTGAGAGGAAAAGGCAGGTGATTGAGCCCAGCCCTGACAAATTGGCAACTAATCAAAATTCTGTCTCAAAATTTAGTTAAAAAGGGCTGGGGATGTAACTTAGGGCAAAGGCTGTGGTTTCAAATCCTAGTACAACAAAAACAACAGCAAACACAAACACTACTATTCAGATGTTCCAGTTCTTACCAGGTTTGCTAAACACATAAAAAAGTTGTATGTACAATTTGCAAAACAAGCCAGGAAATAACCGAAAAATACACCAAGGGGAAACAGGTTATAAAAAACTGCAGCACAATGCTGTAAGCTAACATTATATAAATTCCTGGGAATATATGTATAGGTTATGAAACATGATCCATCATGTTATTTGGAAAACTTTTGGTGCAGAACAATACAAAATGATCCTTATATGGTTTAAAACTGTCAATATGTAGAAAAACCCAGAATATTAAATCAAGCAGTTAACAGCTAAACTGAGGGAATTCATTGGAGCTGCTGGACTGCTAAATTAATACACTAGTGTATTTTGCATTTTCTTAAAGAGTTGCAATCTCAACCAGTATGACGAAACAGAGTATTGTGAAATAAATACCTTTCAACTAAAATACCTTTTCCTATCAGTAATGATGTGAAAGAGACTAAACCCTGAGTAGTAACCCTTAATACCAAAAGGTTCCAAGCTTTTTTGACAGATATTCGTCCCACGTGGTAACATCCCAAGGCTTAGGGGAGCTTCAGAACAGAGCTCTTTCCTCATAAAAGAAAAGGGAAGTAGCACGGTCTGGGGGTGTGCTTTAAAACTGGTTTTCAAGCAGGGGATAGGGTCTCGGAAGGCTGAGGCAGGACTGTCCAAGACTCAAGGACAGCCTGAAATTCATGACAAGATACTGTCTCCAAAAAAAGTGGTTTTTAAATTTTAGGGTGTACAAGAATCATTGGGAGGTGAACCAACCACCTCTTTCCTGAGTCCCATCCCCCCCCTTAATTCTGCCTCAGGAAGTCTGGGTGTGGACCTAAAACGAGCTTTATTCAAAAGACAACTGAAATGAGGGAACCGGCCTGCGACACTTAAAAATTACTAAAGCTGAACACCCGTCGATGTCATTCTCCCGTCTCTCTCTCCCAACACTCTTCGTCCAGAGTTCATCGGCATTCCTTGAAATTCTGCGCCCATTTTAGGTCCGTAAACTGCTGGTCTCACTGCACTCCCTCTGTATCTTCCGTGGGGCCCAGTCTCACAACCCTGCCCCCACCAGCCCTCCTTCCGCCTGGCGCGAACGTCCCACGCCGCCACCCCACGCCTCAGGCTTCTCAGGCCCGCTCCTCGCTCCGCAGCCCGCAGGGCTGACGGCACCGCGCCTGCCCCGCCGCTTACCGCCTCCCGCTTCCGTCCTCCCGCCACCCCGCCGACGAAACCCTAAAGCCACACCTTACGGCTGCTCCATGAGGTGCACCCCCTCGGAGCCCAGGGTGGGGGTGGCAGTCGCGGGACCTAAGGCTTCGGCGGCATTTTGAAAGGGCGAGTAATGAGTGCGCAACTTCCGGCCTCCCAAACCCGTTCTATGCGGGAGCTTCCGGTTAGGCTCCCGGAAACCATAGATAGGAAAACTGGAGGACTAGAGAGCTAGAAAGACTGAGTCCTGTACCATAGAGTAGACCCGAGTCCGAAAGAGAGTCGCAAAATTTGAATAAGAAGCGGAGCGGTCATCAGAAAACGTTTGGAGAGCTCACCAAACGTGATAGTTACACGTGTCTTTGTAAATAGACAGTCGGCCTTCAGATTTTCGGAAAAACTCTGCTTCTCGCCATTCCTTCTCTTCCTTAATGTAATTTTATCCGCCCTACTTCCCTGAGTTTGTCTGGAGAAGAGAAACAGCAATTACAGTGTTGTCACCAACTGGGGGCGATAAGCCGTTACTTTCAAGAGTAACTACAAGATACGTAGTCAATGCTCAACGAACAGTGAGACGGAGTTTACGTGGTTCACAACCAGGGCCTTTAATCTCTCCTAGTGTTACAGAAGTGCCTCGAGGGAACATCGCAGGCCGACCGCCAACCTCCGCCGCTGCCAGATGGCATTACTTCGCCCACCAAAAAAGATGCTTCGTCTCTTTTATTTCAGGATGGTCCTAAGACTCAGGATATTGTATCTTTGCAATTTCTATTGGTTTTAGCTCCGTACTTTGGAAAATAAAGTCAGTCTCCATTATTTCCAATATGAACACTGTCCAAGTATTTGATGGGGTGTGTGTGTGTGAGAGTGTGTGTGTGTGTGTGTGGTTTTTTGTTTTTGTTTTTGTTTTTGGAGGAGTCGGGGATGTCCAGTTATTTGAAAAGAGCTTCCAGTTTCGAGCCCTAACCTTCTCTCTTATTGGTCTGCAGGTTAAAATACCCTGATCTTTTATTTATTTCCTTTTTTACATTGTCAGAGTCCCCAGTCAGGTTGGCCACTAGGTTCTGGAAAAAGAAGAAGAAGGACAAGGAGAGGGAGGAGGAGGGGAGGGGAGGAGGGAGGAAGAAATAACATGCATCGCTCTACTAATAGCAACTGTCCCACACCTTGGAGATCCAGAGTTCTGTAAAGGAACTGAAGAAATCACTTACCTTTTCACAACTGTTAACGACAGCCCCTGCGTGAGCTTGAAGGCAGCAACCACCTCTGAAAGAAGTGAGAGAGAAGCTTTTTTAGCTGAACGACTGTTAACTGTTTCCCTCTCCTTTTGTACAATCATTTTTAAAAGGATTTCCAAATGAATTTATTTTGCATATTTTAAATAGTACCTGGTTAGCTTATAGGCCCCTTCTTATATTTTTCTGGAGGCTTGGAATTATGATTCTCTCAATTCAGTATGAGATGAATAAGTATTTGTTGATCACTTACTATATGCCAAGCATCAACCTAAAGGATTCCAAAATGAATAAGGTCTGCGATCTGGCTTGTGAAGGAGACAGACTGTCCAGGTAAAGTATGATTAACCAGATACAGTTAGTCTCACCCAGAGGCTCAAAAGACATTATCTCACCTTTACATTTTGCAAAATAAAGATAAGCATATTTCATTTGTCTCTACTTGAAACCTGGATAAACACATTGAATAAGACATGACTAGGAATACAGTTTTTCCCATCATGATTGAGACTGATTTGATTGATCATTCATCTTCTCCTTAAACCACCAGTGAGCTCACCTAAAGTCATCAAGGCTGTCAAGGTTAGCAGTTGCCCTTTCTTCAGCCTTTCCCAAGGTTTATGTAAGACTTCATTCCAGTGACTTCCTATACAAAAATAGTAACTATTGCAGTTCACTTTTCTACCAGTTAAGTAACGTTATTAAAAAGAAAATAAAATTGGCTTAAAGATCCTTAACTGCTTCGTAGTGATCACCACTTCCTTCTTTAAGAATCGCACTCAAATGGTTGAATGAATAAACAGGAAATCTAGGTTCTAGCAAAGCTATTTGTATTTCTAGAAACCAGAACATTACAGTTCTTCCAATCTTGAAGTCTCATTCTTTAAAATAAAATTAGTGAAGCAGACAAATTTTCTATGACCTCTTCTGGTTTTATTTTTTATATTTGTTTTTTTGAGATGGGATCTTGCTATGTACTTCAGGCTGGCCTCACACTGACAATGTTCCTCCTGCCTCAGCCTCGCAAGTGGTATAATCGCAGACATGTGCCACCACATCTGGTCCCTTCTGGTTTTAAAAGAATTAGAACTCAATATTATTGGTTTACAACTGCTCTGAAGAAAGATTCAACAAAATAGATCATACATACAAAAAGGCATAAAGAAGAATAATCATTTCCCAGCTACTC
The DNA here is from genome assembly GCF_000260255.1 of Octodon degus. Classification (NCBI taxonomy): domain Eukaryota; kingdom Metazoa; phylum Chordata; class Mammalia; order Rodentia; family Octodontidae; genus Octodon; species Octodon degus. Next base: position 13,987,950 of record NW_004524585.1, on the reverse strand, counting down.
TTTCTTTCTAAGAAGGAATACTTTCTCTACACCAAGAAGTTCCATCACACTAGAGAGTCACTGCTTTGAAGGAGAGGGCTTACCTTGTTAGGTTGAACCCACAGCCTTCCTCACTACTTTATAATTTTTTTTTTTTAGTTTTTGAGACACGGTCTCACTATGTAGTCAGACTGGAATTGAACTTACTCTGTTGACCATGCTGGCCTCAAACTCAAGGTGATACTCCAACCTCAGCCTCCTGAGCATTTGGGTTACATGTGTGCAACACCATTCCCAGCTTCATTTTATTTTTGAGATGAGATCTTCATAAATGAAGATTTATGAAGCTTGAACTTACAATTTTCTTACCAAAGGTTTCCAGGGTACTGAGATACAGGTGTGTGTTATCACACCTGGTGAAAGCCACTTTCCTGAATTTGATATTTACCCCTGATACATACTTTTTTAGATGTTTAGAATTTATGTGTATGCCTTATAAATGTTATGTGCTATTGCCTTCTTATAAACTGCCTTAAACTATATGATATATGGGCTGGGGAGATAGCTCAGTAGAATAAGCACTTGCCTGGCAAGTGCAAGGGCCTGAGTTCAATCCCTGATTCTGCCAAAAAAAAAAAAAAAAAAAAAACTATATGGTATGTATTCTGCTTCAATTTACCTTCTTGCTCCATTTGTATAGTTAATCCATTTCTACTGTTATATGGTAACATTGCTGTACAGTAATACATTGAATTATATAAATGTAGAATAAATTGTTGTATTAGACATCTAGGGTTGCCATAGCGAAATACTACTGGGTGGTTTAAACAACCGAAATGCATTTTGTCATAGGTCTGAAGGCTACTAGGATAAGATCAAGATACCTGTTTTCTTCTAATACTTCTAATGCTTCTTTCCTTGCCATACAGATGGGTGTCTTTTCCACTGTTTCTTCTATTGGTCACTCCTTTGCCTATAGAAATATAGATATGAGACAAAAGCCCAATGTCCCAAGGAAGCCAGGAGCAATACACAGAGCCCAAGGAGAACTGTTGTATCACTTGTAAATTCCAGCAAGCTGGGATTCAAGGCTGCAGATAACAGCTTCTCCTGATGGCACCCTGTCTGTCCTTTGATCCCTGCTGGGGATGTCAATAGCTAGCATTGTGTAGACTTAGAGATAGGTCAATGCTCAAGTCAATAGAGAGAGTAGTTTATGTTCACCAAAGTAATTATGCACATTCCTTAGCCTGCCTTTAGCCTTCAAGAAATGTGAGATGTTTCAGTGGTTCTGGGCTCACTTTGAGAGAGACTAATCTCAGTGAGACCTCTGAAGCTACATTCATCATTTCTTTCGGCACTGACTCATAACACACAACATTTGCCATATGTTGTCTGTCTCAATATTTTCTTATAAGCACACAGATCATACTGTTAGGGCCTGTTCATATGACTGCATTTCACTATAATCACCTCATTGAAGTCCCTACCGCTGGGCTGGCTCAGTGGTCTAAGCGCCTGCCTGGCAAGACAAGGATCCAGGTTGATTTCCCAGTACAGCATGCTGTGCCAGCTGGGCCACATTGTGCTGGGGAGGCTGAGACAAGAAGATCAGTATGAGTCCGAGCTGTGTAGTGGGACTCTGTACGAAATAAATAAGAAAATAAATAAATAATAAGTGATTTTAAAACATCCCTACCTCCAAATTTTCTGAAGTACCAGGACTGCACCATGAATTTTAGGAAGACACAATTCAGCACATAACATAAAACAATGAACCACAATTTTTATTTCCCCTTGGTAATTATTATTTAAAGTAAGCTTAAGATTCAAAAGTTCAAAGTTAGCCTGACGAATTTAGCAAGACCCTATCTCACGATAAAAATATAAAAGTACTGGGGCTGTAGCTCAGTGCCTCTTGGGTTCAACCTCCAGTACCATCAAAAGTAAGAAAGAAAGGGCCCAGGGAGATAGCTCAGTAGAATAAGAGCTTGTCTTGTACAAGGGCCTGAGTTCAATCTTCTGTTCTGCCAAAAAAAAAAAGTAAGAAAAGGAGGGTCGGAGGAAAGCAGACCAAATGTGTGCAGTTGTTCGAGGCTACAACAGTGCTGTTGACATCCTTCTGTTTGTCTTCACCCGCACTGTAGGGAACATTACTGGGTCCATACACACTGTCCATTCTACAGATCATGCCAAAGTGCTTTCCAAAGTCATTGAAAAATATATACATCTGGTGGAAATGTATATTCTGTTGCTCTATATCTTTGCCAATCTTGGGCATTTTGGGATTATAAAAATAATCTGTTGTAAATGGTTTCTCCTGGTTGTTTTATATGTCCATGATTATTAGTAAGATTAATCATTTTTCATATTTAGTGACTTATGATTCCTTATCAATGAATTGCCTAATCATATCTTTTGCCCATTTTCTATTAGATTTTTTTTTTTTTTTTTTTTTTTTTTGCCAGCTCAGCCCATCCTGAGAGTGGGGCTAGGGCAGCATGTGGTGCTGGGGATTGAACTGCAGGCCCCTCCACCTGCCTATGTGGCTGCTTTAGATCACTGAGCTATCTCACCAGCCCCTAGATTGTATTATTTTAAATTAATTTCTAGAACTTCTAAATAATCTGGATACTAATCCTTTTTGGTTATAGAATATTACAACTAACATCTTTAACCTATCTAGAGCTTGTTTCCACTTTTCAAATGCTGTGGGGTTTGTTGTTTTTAAAAAAATTTTTTAATGTATTTTGTACAGGGTGTCACTATGCAGCTTGAATTCATAGTGATCCTCCTGTTTTCAGCCTCCCCAGCACTGGAATTATAAGCGTGTGCCACCACCCCTGGACTCAGTGGCTGGCTCAGTGTACCCGGGAACAGGGCTGGTACAGCATGTGGTAACAGGGATCAAACCCCAGTCTTTGCACTTGCCTAAGCAGGCACTTACTCTGCTGAGCTATCTCGTCCTGCTGTGGACTTCTTTTAATGAACAAAAAGTTCTTCTAGTACTGGGTCTTGAATCCATGTAGTACTGGGTCTTGCACATGGTAGGTAATTGTTCCACTGAGCTACACTTCCAACCTCAGAAATATTTCAATGAAGTAGAATTCATTAGTTTTTGTAATTTAAAAGTTATTTTCACTGATATGTGTTTGTAATACATAATGATTGCACTCATCTTGGGGAGTTGGTACATGTATGTAACACATCTTAATTCTTTGTTTGTTTTTGTTTTATTTTGCTTTTTGAAATAGGATCTTGCTATATAGTTCAGGCTGGCTTCAAACTCACAGGGATCCTCCTGCCTCAGCCTCCTAAGTACTGGAATTATAGGTGTGCACCACCGCACCCAGCCTGAGTGGTAGGGTCGGGGCTGGGGATTTAGCTCAGCAGTAGAATGCCTTCTTAGTAAGCTAGAAGCCCTGAGTTTGGTCTTTGGCACCAAAAACAAAAACTAACCTCAACTGAGTGGTAGGGTTATAGGCATGCGTCACCAACTCTTGGCTCATCACTAAAGCTTTAGTCAAAGAATTATATTAGTACAGGGCCAGGACATAGCTCGGTGGTAGAGCATGCATCTAGCATGGTTAAGTTCCTAGGTTTTATTCCTGCCACCACAAAATTAATAAACAAAAATTTAAATAATTTCAAGAGGCAGAGATGGGAGGAGTCATTTGAAGAAGCAGCACAGGGAGAGAAGGGTAAGAAATTAGAAGATACACTCTGTAAGAGTCCACTTTGAAGTGTTATTAATGTATTTTTTTTAAACATTTATTTATTTATTATGTGTGTGTGTGTATGTGTGTGTGGCCAGCTCAGCCCACCAGGGGGCGAGGCTGGCTGGCATGTGGTGCTGGGGGATCGAACTGTGGTCCCTGTGCTTTGCCAAGCTTGTTCCAAGTAGGTGCTTTAGACCACTGAGCCATCTTGCCAGCCCGTTATTAATGTATTTAAGGTTGACACTTTTGTTTTGTTTTATTTAAAACAGGGTCTTGGGGCTGGGGAGATGGCTCAGTAGAATAAGTGCTCCCCTGGCAAGCGCAAGGGCCTGAATTCTATCCTCAGTTCCACAAAAAAATAAACAAAGAAATAAAGAAATAAAAATAAAACAGGGTCTTGTTGTTACAAGGGAAGCTGTGTGTACCTTGAGTGTCTAAGACAAGGTCACTGCTTTGTATGAGTTGGCAAGCCCCCGTTAGAAGTGTACACAGCTCAGGGAGCTGGCAGACAAAGTGACCTGGCCTTTCTCTGAGATAACACAGGCAATTCCTCTCTTGTTCCCCATGTAACCACCACAGCATGACGTTTTGTTGAAGATTAGATAGTCTTCCTGTTCCAAGTCTTACCCTCCCCTTAAATTCTCTGTAAAAAGCCTCTTATGCTGAATGTACAAGTGAACACACTATAGTTGTGGGACAGTCCTCTCCCCTACCAGGAGAGGGGCTCTACCTGATCTCAGGGTTCTGACTCTTGTCTTCATCCTCCACCATCCTCCCTCTGGAATTTTTTTTTTTTTTT
>NW_004524585.1:13953809-13983353 GCF_000260255.1 Octodon degus | reverse complement strand
TTTTTTTTTTTTTTTTTTTTGTGGAACTGGGGATTGAACTTAGACCCTTGCGCTTGCCAGGAAGCACTTATTCTACTGAGCCATCTCTCCAACCCCTGGATGTGATTCTTATAGAGAATATTTAATATGGTAACCCTTGTTATTGTTTTTTAATGTAAGATGAATATAACCTGATATATCTGCCTTTGAGTGAGAAGTTACTATATTAAAGTGACAAAATTTTACAAGTTATTGCTTAGGGAATAAAGTTCTTCCTTTCACCTGGAATTAACCTAATTTTATGAGCTCTCACTATTGTTTTTGTTTGTTTGTTTGTTTGTTTTGTTTTGTTTTTTTGTTTTGTTTTGTTTTTTTTTTCCAGAACTAGGGATTGAACTCAGGCCCATGTGCTTATTAGGCAAGTGCTTATTTTACTGAGCCATCTCCCCAGCCCCTCAGAATTCTTTGTTTCCCTCCACTCCAATCAAATATGTTAAGCCTTTTTTGAAGTGTGGACTGTGTCAGAGAAAGATAGAAGAATAGAATTTATAGTCTGTTCTTGTGATATCTTTGTCATTAAATCTTTATATGACTAAATGTATACTTCCTGCACTCTGCCACAGTCCAACACTTGCTAACTTACATATGTTATTTTACTTAAGCCTCCCAATCATTGCGCTGTCCTAACACACAGAGGACTAGCCTGCTGAGTACTACACAATGGTAGTTGGGATTCAAACAGGGGCACCTGCCTTCAGAACCCACACTTTTGCACAAGAATTTACCCTTTCGGTTTTTCAACATACATCTATGTGTCTTAAAAAAAAAAAAAAAAAAAACTGGGACTCAAACCCAGCTCCTCGCTTGCCAAGAAAGTGCTGTACTACTGAGTTTCATCCATGGTCATGCATCCTTTTCTTTAAACAAAAATCATAGATTTGAAATGTTTTCTAATACAACAATAGTCTGCAAGTTTCCCAAGTTGTGTTCTCGTGGAGCAGGTTCACGGCTAACGGTCCACACCACAACGTGTATGACCATTCACATCATTTCCCATTAACATGCCATGAACGTCTCCTCTGTAGGCAGATCTTTGTGTATGTCCCTGATTATTCTCTGGGACAAATTCCTAATTCCTAAGTGTGGCATAGCTGGACCAAAATAATCACCCAGAAAACAGACGAGGGAACGAAGGGAAAGAAAGGCACCTTAACTCACAGACCCTAAAAAGTCTCTTGTTCAAACCCTTACGCTAGCTGTTTTTCTCCTGACGGCACAGTGGAAAGCTGTGTTCAGATCACGGGCGTGGCGGAGAGCGCCGGCCTCAAAGGCTAAGGTCGCTAAGGTCGCCGCAGTCTCTGCCTCTAGGTCGGCTCCCCTGGTATCCAGGGGCTTCGGGCCCCCATGTCACTGCCGGCGACCTCCTCCTGGATGTGCCCCCCTGTAAAATGATGTGGACTCCGTCAGACAACCTCAAGACAACGTCACTATCTCTTCTCCCATTTTCTACACGCAGCCCAGCCCCCCAGCTTCAGAATAGCCGGCCGGCAATCTCCCTTACACTCTCCGGTGTCGGGGGTTGGGTTTAGCTCCTAAGTCCTCCTGTCATCTGGTGATAGGTCCAAAGTCCCCGCAGGGCTTCGAAAGTGAAACCTCACCTTTCTGTTAATCCTTGCCCTATTTGGATAATTATTAGACACGCAAATAGCTTGTAGTTGAATATCAACTGGTAATTTGAACCTTCTGCTTTTCTTTCGGCTCCGAATCCTCCTGGGCTTGGGGATTAAAACAAGTTTCACTACCTTCAAGGACAGACTCGCTAGCACGTGGGTGCTTATTCTTATGTAAGGCATTATAGAACCTCACTTCTTCCACAGGAGCCCGGATAGCTCAGTCGGTAGAGCATCAGACTTTTAATCTGAGGGTCCAGGGTTCAAGTCCCTGTTCGGGCGCTATGCTTTTTAAGTTCCTACTTTAACGACAACAAAAAAAATTGTACGTCGTCATAGCTTACTCAGAGTAGGAAGCGTAACCATAACCAAATATATTCATTCTTTTGTTTTGAAAACAGAGAACTTTGATTTTTGCTGTTTCATTCTGAAAATTCCTCATTGGAAAGACACCATAGAAAAGCACAATATTTACCAGGAAAGTAAATAATTTTATATTATTCACGTTCTCTGTTTTTCCATATTTTAAAATCAACCATTCCAAGTCATTTTAAAAATGTAAACGCCCGAACAGGGACTTGAACCCTGGACCCTCAGATTAAAAGTCTGATGCTCTACCGACTGAGCTATCCGGGCACTCTAGAGCTCCCTCTTTTGTTTACTTGATATAATAGCGACGACTTGCTTCCCCTCTACAGTTTCTGTCTAGGTTTTATTTAAAGGTGGTTTGGTTGTTCATTTTAGAGACATAAAGTAAAACAAAAATATTTTTCTCTTTTGTTCCATTTACTTAGAACACATATTCAAGATCCTTTTGTGTTTGATAAGTTGCCAATATATACTAAACTCTTGAAAACTAAAGTAACGGTATTCTATTACAGCAAAAACAAGCGAAGTAAACGTTAGGTTGTAACTTTTTTTAATTTCTACTTTTCTATCTTCTGTCACTTTCCAGATAGGACTACATCAGTTATTCCAATAAAATAAATTGCAGCATTTTTCCTATTAACAAAATACATTTCCACTCACCAGATGATGTAACTGAGAGATACTTAAGGCTTTGGGGAGAGAGAGAGAGAGAGAGAGAGAGAGAGAGAGAGAGAGAGAGAGAGAGAGAGAGGAAAGGCAAGGCAAATTTCACTCAAAAGCATAGAAACTAATATTGTAGGAAAATAGAAGTGTCAGGAAAAAAATGTAGGGGCCAGGGAGATAGCTCAGTTGAATAAGTGCTTGCCTGGCAAGTACAAGGGCCTGAGTTTAATCCCTGATTCTGGGGGGAAAATGTAGATCTGAATTAAATTGTAGGAAAGGGGATTTATTTGTTCAATTTTGATTTTTTTGTTTTCCTCTCCTTTCAGAAAAATTACAGCTTTAAAGCAGGCTCACAAGAGGAATCCTTCCAAGTGCTACTTTGTGCACGCCAGGAATAGCAACATGGGGTACTAAGACTAGACAGAAATCTCCAAGTAACCTAGATTTTCCTAACACCGGTTTCTCAGCTATAAGGAACTCTAGGGTGTGGATCAAAGAATTATGATATTTCAAAAGCTGACAAGTAAATTCTGAACACAATGAAAAATAAAACAGCTTAGCCTCAGTCAGAGGGAATTTTTCCTTCCTAGAATTGTCTGGGTCTTTAGAACAAAGACCAACAAATTGTGTGATCCTGAACAGGCCTGGGTTTCCACATCTATAAAATCAAGAAAGCTGATTAGATGACCTTTAAGATACTGTCTAAATCTGAAGTTTTACATTATGTTAGTTTTTTCAGTGTGAGTAAGATCAGGAGCAAGCTCAATGTACTAGGAAGGAGTGACTTAATGCAATAAACATTTACTGATCTTTTATTATGTCTTGGGCTTTATGGCGCTTCTGGAGTGGGAAACGAGTAGACACAAATCCTGCTAAGAGTCTAGGAAATAAGACAGCCAATAATTTTGGCTGATAACAAATATAGTAAAAGAAAAAATTTAAGGAAAGGAACTGTAGAAGTTGAGGGCGGATAGAGGGAGGGTAGGGCTTATAAAATAAAGGTGGGGCTTGAGTTTTCAGCAAGGAAAATCTGAGTTAAGTTTGTCAAGCTACTGTCAGAGTTGGAAGAAAGAAATTGTAATAAGCCTACAGAAACATCTATTATTTATTTAGTCACATTTCTTCAGCAACCAGCGTTGGGCAAGGAAAGCTTCTGGCTCTGTTTCCATGAATGAGATGGAGGAATTATACCTCTAAATTTTTGGAGAAAGAAAACAGAGTCTGTCCGAACCTCCCTCCTTAGAAGGGCAAGAACAGATCAAGAGGCCTTCACTTTTTTTGTCCCCACCCAAAGACATCATCATACATCTCCTTCAGGATAAGGAGGATAAGGAGGCCATCTGATAATGTTCAGTCAGTGGGACTGACTAAATTGCTTACTGAATACCCACCATTTCCACATCATTGAGCAAAACAGAGAGAGAGGGGGAGAGAGAGAGAGAGTAAAAGGTACATAAAAGGTACATTTACACTACAGGATAGTCAGCAACTTGATGTAGCTCAAATAGTGGAGGTAGAGAGAGGTAGACAGACAGCTGACCAGGCTTCTGTCAGGCTAAGGAGAATAGTTTTATTTTATAGGCAATGAGAAGTCCATCTGAAGTAGCATGACTACATCCGGCCTCTTTCAGTCCTGAACCTAATTTTCCACTAGAGGGCAGGTTAAACCCGCAGATTCTCTATTTGAGGCGTTTCTTCACCTCTCCTTCCGTATCCCTCCTCACTGTAGAGTTGGTGGTGCTTTTCTTTCCCCCAAAACTAGTAAGTCTAAGAAATTGGAGTGTAAAAATAACCTAAAAAGTTACTGTGACTGGGCAGTGTGGTGCACACCTGTAATTCCAGCACTAGGAAGGCTGAAGTAGGAAGATCATCGTGAGTTCAAGACCAACCTACATTATATAGCAAGATCCTGTCTCCAGAAACAGGTGATATCAAGAAAAGGAGGCAACAATTCATAGAATTCAATAGCAAAAAGAAAAGGGGGACCTAAGAAGTGGGTAAAGGACCCACTTGTCCCAAAGAAGACATACAAATAGCCGACACATTTATGAAAAGGTACTCAGTACCACTAACAATCAAGGAAATGCAAATCAAAACTGCTACAATGATGGAGGTAATGTCTAGCATGCCAGAGGGCCTGGGTTCAACCCCCAACATTGCAAAAAAAGAAAAAAGAAAAGAAAATGAATCAAGCTCAGCGAGATTCCATCTCACACTGTTGGGATAGCTATTATTGAAGACACAAGCAATAAAAAGTATTGCAGAAAGAGAACCCTTGTACATCATCAGTGGGAATGAAAATTAGTACACCCATTAGGGAAAATAGTATGGCATTTGCTCAAAAAAATAGAACTACCATGCAAGCCAGCAATCCCATCTGGGAATATATCCAAAAGAAAGGCAATTATTGTATTGAAGAGGTATCTGCTTTGGACATTACATTATTCACAACAGCCAAGATATTGAATCAATCCAAATGCCCATACCCAGATTAAATAGAGAAAATGTGGAATGTGTGCACCATGGAATACTACTCCACTTGAAAAATGAAGGAAATCCTGTCACTTGCAACTACATGGGTGAATCTGCAGAATGTTGCGGCATGTGCAATAAGCCAGACGCAGAAAGACAATGTATGATGGCATGAGCAATTCTAAAAGTCCAACTTATAGGAGAGAGTGGGAAGGTGGTGGCGAGAGGATGGGAGGTGGGGGAAATGAAGAGATGGTACTGTAAGGACAAGAACTTTCAGGTATAAGATAAATTTGGGGGATGTGATGTATAGTGTGGTGACACAGTTAATGGTATTGAGTTCTTCTTGTCAGAGTGTAAGTCATGAACATTCTCAACACATACACCCCACCCAGTTAAAAGAATCAGTGACTGAATGAAAGTTATATTCCTATCCACACAGCTCTTTTTTATTGAGACCAGGTCTTACTAAGTTGCTAACTTGCCCCAGCTGGGCTCAAACTTGTGTTTCTCCTGCCTTGATCTCTCAGAGTGCTGAGATTAAGCGTTTATGTTTGAATATTCTTTTAAATTTATTTTTTTAGCAGTGACAAAGTTTCAAAGTTTATTCAAAAAAGTAAACATGGAGAGTGAGAGAGAAAGTGGTGCTGCAGAGCTATCTTGACCCGAGTTAAAGAAAAAGAAAGAAAGAGAAATAAAAGGGCACCCCAGAGGATACAGGCAGGGGGCGGCTCTCACCAAGAAAGCCACGGTAGCCTGACTCTTTTTAAAGAAAATCCACTGAAGGATTTAAAAATAAAAGTGTTACAAAAAGAGTCTTTTTTAGCCTTAGCTCAGAATTGCCGTGCCCTGGCAGAGCCCCGAGATAGTACAGCACAGGCAAACCGAGTCCAGCATCCTTCCTGCCCACTGTTTTTGAGCCACTTGCTCCTGACGGCTTAGTTCTTGTTGTTACCACTGAATTCTTAACTTCCAAGTCCTCCTTTGCTGTCCTTCTTCCAGTATGCAGTACTTTATCCAGTCTCAAATATCAAGCGTTCACTGACACCAGCTGTGATTCACGCAATGGTTAGACTACACACTCAGAGTAAACACAATGGGGATTTTCTTTCCTCCAGGAGCTTCTAGGCTAGCTCCTCCTCTGCTCCCTTTCCAGATGAGAAAAAGCAGATGCGCAATCCCAACACCCCATAATCAGTGTCCTACTCCAATTAGGTATCGCCCGGCCTAGACAGAACCAGGTGTAGGGTGCCTTCATGTGTTATCGCCGGCATAACAGATTACCACAAATAGAATGGATGCAAACAATGTAAATGAGCTGCGTGTGGTGATGCTCATCTATAATCCAAGTATGGGGAAGCTGAGGGAGCAGGATCAAAAACTCAAGCCCAGCCTAGGCCACTTAATAATTTCATGAGACCCTCTCTCAAAATTTAAAATATTTAAAAAGCATTGGGAAATATAACTCAGTACAAAGGCCAAGAGTTCAATCCCCAGGACCAAAACCAAAAAATAAAACCAGTGAGGGCTCAGTGGTCTAAAGCACCTGCTTGGCACAAGCTTAGCAAAGCACAGGGACTATGGTTCAATCCCCCAGCACCACATGCCAGCCAGCCCCGCCCCCTGGTGGGCTGAAAGGGCCACACACACACACAATAAATAAATAAATGTTTAAAAAAATAAAAAATAAAACCAATGAAATAACACAATGTACTTACACTTCTGTAGGTCAGAAGTTCACCAGTGGTCTCACTGGTCTAGGATCTAGGGACAACTGTGTCCCTCCTGGGAGCTCCAGGGATGAATCCCTAGCATGCTCACCTTCCTCAACTGGGGACATTATCTGACAACTTGACAGGGCTCCACAGCATCACTGTGGCCATTCTTCCACCAGCACATCGCTCTGGCAGCAGCTGGGATGCATTTCTACTTTTTTGCTTGTTTTGAAATGGGGTCTGGGGGGCCAAGGAGATGGCTCAGTAGAATAAGCACTTGCCTGGCAAGTGCAAGGGCCTGAGTTCAATCCCAGTTCTGTCGAAAAAGAAAAAAAGAAATGGGATCTCACTATGTAGTGTGTGAGCTTGTAAACTTTCAATCCTCCTGCCTTTACCTCTCAAGTGCTGCGGAAATAGGTATGTGCCACCATGCCCAGCTAAGATTCTCCAATTATAGCCCTTGGAGCATAAGACTAATTTTGTCATCAAGGCATATAAATGTGGGTCTGTCATGAAATTATTTTATGAATTTTAAACAATGATTACTTAATAGGAAAAAGTTACAAAAATAAAGTATTGAGTGCTTGTTTAAAAAGCATCAACATCTTCAACATAGACTGTTTTTGGTGTACAAAGTCTAAAAAAGAGCATCAGAAATGAATTTCCATATGAACTACAATGAAAATACCAATAGCACTTCTAGTCAGGGATTACAGGGAAGAAAAAGGATTTAATACAGGACACATGGTTTATGGAATTATTTTATAATATCTACCCAGAGTCAAATACAAAGGAGTGTGGGAGATCTGTCAATACATTAGAGACCCAAAGAATTTGGCTGAGGGCCTGGAGCCCATGACAACATCCTGCACAAGTCCAGCTGAAGACCTAGGACCCATGGCAATGTCTCCTACAAGTCTGTATCATGGATATGCGTTGGGAAGGGCCAAAGATCAGTGGTGGAAGCTAGAAAATCTGCACTGTAGGATGAAGGATCTGTGCCAGCAGGCTGAGGGATCTGCACTGGAACCAGGAAGTGAGGCTCTAAGTGAGAACTAGCGCTCCCCTGAAAAGGCCTACAGCCATCCTCAGCAACAGGAAGGACCCAGGCTCCTCTGATAAAAAGAGCAGCTGAGTTTATATCAGCAAAACCAGCATAACAAGCTTCTCCAGGAGAATCAACAGCATGACATCTTCCCCTCCAGTTCTCCTCTTATGCTGTTGGCAACAGTCCTCAGGTGGGCCTTCCACACCCAGCACCACACTGATTCAGTTCAGCTGGGCATTGCAGGTTGGTGATTAGCCTAACCACAGCACTCTACCGAAAAAAAATTACTCCATCATCACACCTGAGGCAGTCTGCACACATGACGACAGCACATTCCATACACACGTATCGTTTACACTGACAGCACACGGCTCTTGCTTTCCTGGCCTTTCTGTAGGACACCCTTGACATCTCAGTGGTCTGGCTGTTTTCTCAGGAGGTTCTTTTTTTTTTTTTTTTGCAGAACTGGGGATTGAACTCAGGCCCTTGCGCTTGCCAGGGAAGCACTTATTCCACGGAGCCATCTCCCCCGGCCTTTCAGGAGTTTCTTAAACCATGCATAGTGAACAGGAACATAAAATATCAATAAAAGAAAGTATTGGGGCCAGGGAGATGGCTCAGTAGAATAAGCGCTTGCCTGGCAAGCGCAAGTGTCTGAGTTCAATCCCCGGTTCCGCCAAAAAAAAAAAATTAAAAAAAGAAAGTATTAAATTCTTAACATGAGGGCCGGCCAAATAGATCAGTGGATTAATTCACCCGCAAGCAGGCACAGGAGCTGGGGGTTTGACCCCCAGAACTGCTGTGCTGGCCCTGCCCCTGGGGCACCCTGAGAGGGAGATTGAGACTGAGCATGGTGGCACATGCTTGTAATCCCAGCACTTGAGAGGGTGTAAACAGGAGAATCAGAGTCTGAGCTAGTAGTGAGACCCTACACACTCTGTAGAACCTTCCCTAAAATTAAAAAAAAAAATTCTTTTGTGTGTGTGTGTGTGTGTGTGTGTGTGTGTAACCAGGGATTGAACTCAGGCCCTTGCGCTTGCCAGGGAAGTGTTTATTCTACTGAGCCATCTCCCCAGCTCCAAAAAATTCTTAATATGTATTGTACATTTAGTAACATATTCACACCAGCTGTTTACTTCTTTATAAACCCAAAAGATAACATCAGGAATAAAAACCTAAGTGAACTACAGTGTAAACACAATAAAAGTCTATCACAGAAATAAGCTTTGCTTCTGTCACAGCCAAGGCAGTCTTCACACATGACAACTGTATGTGCCATACACAAGTATCACTCACACTGATAGGGCATATGTTTTGCTTTCCTGTACTTTCTTGTAGGGTACACTTGACATCGTATTTGTTTTCCTGTTGTCACAGTAGGTCTTTGGGATGCTGCACCTGCCTGTTCACCTGTCAGCTCACCAGTGTGCTCCACGGTTGTCTACATAGTTCCCTGGGCAGAAACATTTTGTTTTTCCTCTGCTATAAATGATCTCTTAGGAGCTTCACTCCCAGTCCTCTAAGGCAATTTCTCTGTGACATTTTGTATTTGTTGTTTTCTTTTCTAAACTATCTAAGTATTTATGCCACACATGTTTAGGATCAAGTAAATCACAATGCTTTGTGTTTCAAGTGACATCATAGTTGCTGCATAGCTCATCAAAAATACCGACTCCACCTTCCATCTTTTGCTGGAAGTTTCCATCTCAGGCCTTCCTTTTGTCAACGTTTCCCTACCAATATTTCCATTCTGGTGCAATGTTGACATCAGCGGTACCAATTTGCTTTTCTTGGCCATATACGAGGCCAATGTTACATCTTTCTAAAATCCAAGGACTATACCATACAATTCTCTGTTTTGAAACTGCAACATTTTGTTTGTAATTCTGCTTTGTTCCTGCATACAGTCCTTGCCCTGGTCAACTAGTGTTCTGTTCGCAAATGGAACACCAATTGGAAACTGGTATGCTAATTGGCGAATGTCACGTTCTGATTAGTTTGGGAGATGGGAGCAACAAGTCTGTTAATGACATCATTTGGCTTATTACTATATGAATAAGGACCTGATGGCTGAGTTCCAGGATAAAAGTTTATGTTATAAGGATAATAAATCTTTGCATCTATAAGGACATACATTTTATGCCAAATTTTAACCCATCCCTTTTTCATAAGTCTTTTATATTCCTGCAATCACCATGAGAAATCTGTACTAATAGACAACTGAATGCTTTCAGTTCAGCTAGCAAAGTATTATAATAAATAAATTTTTTAATATAGCTACTGGTGGAGCTGGGGAGATGGCTCAGTGGAATAAGCACTTCCCTGGCAAGTGCATAAGCCTGAGTTCAAGCCCTGGTTCCACAAAAAAAAAAAAAAAAAAAGGCTATTGGTGCACACAGAACATTTTACTTGCATGTTAGCCTTTGTGTATTTGACAACATCTTGAAGCATTTCATCTGTTGCAATTGCCAACTTTGAATGGCAGTGCTGGTATTCTGTACAATTTGTTTCACCACTGCCAAGACCATTACTATTTTTTCAGACCTAGCTCGCTCTTTCTTTCTTTCTTTCTTTCTTTCTTTCTTTCTTTCTTTCTTTCCTTCCTTCCTTCCTTCCTTCCTTCCTTCCTTCCTTCCTTCCTTCCTTCCTTCTTTCTTCCTGTGGTGTTAGGAATCAATCTGAGGGCCTTATCTTTGCAAGGCAAGAGCCCTACTACTAAGTCACATTCCTAGCCTCTTCTGATCTAGTTCTAACATCAATGGTTCCATTTGGTTACATGGCCATTTCACAACATTTCAACTTCTTCAGTATGTACTCACATTGATGTTTTCTAGCTTGTCATTTGAACCAAAGAGATCTGGATCCCATGTCTTACATCAGTCAACTCTTGCTCCATTTCACTGTCACAGAAACTTTGGCTCACATGGCCAACATCAAACTCATTGCCATCATCACCATCATCATTACCATCTACTCATACCACTCTTCTGTTACGAAAGCATGCATTTGACCATAATGGGCTATCTTCATCATCCAGCATGGGTAATTTCACGATTCCTCTTTTACCTCCTTCGAAACCTGCAAGTCTGGTTTCTCCTGTGCCTCTGTACTGAACTGGTCTACTTCTACCAGAAAAATCCAAAAAGGAACCTTTTTTATGGTAACAAATCCTAGAGTGATGTGGGTCTATTGGACCCTCTGTGATGCTCAGACAAACATACACAAAACCAGTTAGATATATCATAAAGGTGGTCTTGAATCCCATTTTGACACTTTTGTACACGTGTATACTCCGTGGGGTTTGTTATACAAAGTGAATAAACACATGGATTGCTTTCTGTATCCCTTGCAAAAGGTACGGATATACACAATGAGCTACTATAACACTGGAGTACAAATTTATAGTAGAAATATATGGGATGGCTCTGCTGGACTCAGATTTATCCCTTGAATCCATATGATTAGCTTGGGCTTATATAGCTAATCCAGGATAATCTCAAACTCTCAGGCCTTTAACTTAATCACATCTACCAAATCATTTTGTCTTGTAAAATAATATGCACAGGTCCCAGGGATTAGGAAGTAGACATTTCCTCCTTTAGTAATCCATTATTTTGCCTATCATGTAGAACAGCAGCCATGGAAAAGTAAAAGAACAGAGTTGGGGTTTGCAGTAGGAGGCCTTTTCTAGACAGTGGGAAAGATGGGGTGAGAATACTGTGTATGTAGGAACTGCAAGGAGTTCAAGAAGGCTGAAGTATGTGGTTTGCATTGGAACATGAAAGTTTATTTACTTGATGCATTTATTTTTTGGTTTTCAATCATTTTAAATTTTATCTTAGTAGATGTGTGTAGTACATAATGTTTACATTCCTTGTGGAAATTGGCACTGTACACAACACATCTCAATTCCTTTTTATTTTTTTATTTATTATTTTTAATTTTATTTATGTGTATGTGTGTGTGTGTGTGTGTGTGTGTGTGGTGCTGGGGGATTGAACCGTAGTCCCTGTGCTTTGCTAAGCTTGTTCTAAGTAGGTGCTTTAGACCACTGAGCCATCTCACCAGCCCTCAATTCCTTTTCAATCCCTTTTCCATCCCCTTCTACTTCTCAATACATTTATTCTACACTTTGTGGCAGGTACTATTCTGGGTAGACAGGATGAACAAAACAAGTGCTTGTCCTCTGAACTTAGAGTGGAAAGCAAAGTCCAGTTGCATGAGGTCTCACAGTCTTTCTCCAGAAGGAAGAGGGAGCCATCAACACATCCATTTGACCAAAATTTGTTAGACTCATGCTGTGAGTTGGGTACTGTTGTAGGTTCTATAATAGAGAAGTTTAAAGACTACCTAAATCCAATGCCCTGCATGCTAGTTGACCATAAACAGGGGAAGCAGATGTTTGTGCTGGACCCAGATTGGAGAGGAAATAAGATTAGAGATAGCCCAGTCTCTTTCCTCCTTGATCATCAAGATTCCCAGGTATTTCTGTACTTTACCCTCCCTGGGCAACTCTCCTTTTGTCAGGAGCCCTCTTTATTCTTTTTCCTTACACTGTACCCCTCTGCATCTGCAGACCCCCGTACCCTGACTTAATCTGCACCTGGGCTCCCAAGAGCTACAGAAGAAAATGAGGATAAAGTTCAGATGTGGTCACATATTAGAGTACTGGATGCTAGCTGTATCTTCAACTCTGCCAATTCCATTTTCTCTAAGGAGCTGCTGTTCTTTCCTTTCTGTGACATTCTCCTCTCTCTTCCTAGGGACTGAACCCAAGGCTTTGCAGGCTATACCATGGAGTTATACCCCCCAGCCCTCTCATTCCTTATGGGCATTTTCCCCCAAGTGCTTTCCCATTTAAGTCCTCAAGTCCATCCTGATCCCTTGTCTCTCAGCAGACTGCCCTGAGATAATCAGAGAGCAAACATTTAGCCTCTAGGTCCATGATGGCGAGCCTTTTAGAGCTTTCAATGACAGAGCAGGCTGCAGTAGGGTGCCACAGGTTCCCCACCACTGCCCTAGATTTACCAACCTATAAGTGCATCTGGTTGTACACTGTACACTCGCTTCACTAGAGGAACAGATTGCATATAAAATCTATGATGTATAAAGAACTTACGGAGCAAGTTTGTGTGGCCACCTGCAGAGTCAGGTGCAGGAGAGTGCTCAAGGGCTGTCGGTGCACCAGAGAGCCAAAGGATCCATCAAAAGTCCAAGGTCTGGAGCTCCCTGCAGAGTCCAGCACAAGCCCCTGTACTCAGCCCTCTTCTCAGAGACTTCCCAAGCTTCCTCCATCTACTTTGGGATACTTATCATTTAGTCTTTTGTTCTCTGTCTCTCCCTGTCTTTCTCTTGCTTCTCACTCAGCCTTGCCTCTTAGCACATGAGCGTGTTAATTCCTATTTTAAAAAGAAAAGAAAAAATAAAAGGAAAAAAATGGGTATGGTGGCACATGCCTGTAATCTCAGCACTCAAGGGGCTGAGGCAGGATTGCCGTGAGTTCAAGACCAGGTTGAACTATATGGAACACCCTATCTCAAAAAAATGAAATAATATACATATATTAACAAATCCCCCCTTAATGTGACTTTTCCCTCTATCCACTGCCTTATATTTTCCTACTCTTTTGTTGCCAACCTTCTGGGAAAACTATGTTTCTTTTACTCTTTAAACTCGTGGAACATGATTCAATTATAGCGGCTGTTACTCCATAGGCACTAGTGATTTTTCTGGCCATTGCAAGAGCATTTTTGGGCCAACAGTGACATAGCTCAGCAGACTAAGTGCCTGCTTAGGCAAGACCGGGTATCAGGGTTCATACCGGCACCCCACCACACGCCTAGCTAGCCCCACCCCCAGGCGCACTGAGTCCAGGCGCGGTGGCGCATACCTGTAATCCCAGAGCTGGGGAGTCCGAAAACAGGAGGATCACTAAGATCTGCGTGGTGAGACTCTGTACCAAACACATTTTTAAAAAAAGAAAGAAAGAAAGAAAAGAAAAAGGCGTTTTCCTGGCCTACCCTGCTGGATGTCCCCATTGCACTTGAGTTATACTTTTACTCCCCCCATCTTTTGTTATTGTTTTTTTTTGTTATTTGTTTTTTGAGACAGGATCTCATTTTGTACTGCAAGTTGGCAATCTTCCTGCCTCAGCCTTCCACATACTGGAATTACAAACATGTATGAGCACCCCTGGCTTTACTCTTTCCTGATAACCTTTTCTACCCTAGTTTCTGACCCTCTGGTTTCTGTTTTTCTCCTTTTTAGTTGTTTCTTCTGGATTTTTTTTTCGCACTCCGCATTGGAGATTGAACTAGTAGTGCTAGGGCCAGCGATATAGTTAAGTGAACTAAGCCCTTGCTTAAGGAAGTGCCCGGGCCAGGGCTCAATCCCTGGCACGGCATGCTGCACCTGCCCTGACCCCAGGCATGCTGAACCCGTGATGGAGTCCTGGAGTGGTGGCATACTACTGTAATCCTAGCACTAGGGAGTAGTATCCCTAATCCTAGGGAGGCAGAAATCAAGAGAATCACTACGAGTCTGAGCTGCATGGTGAGATCCTGCACAGACACACACAAAAAAACCTTAGAAACTAATAGTGCTGTACTACTGAGCTAGATCCCCAGACCTTTTTATTTATTGTTTTAATCCATAGGTCTCCCCAAATTGCCCAAACTGACCTTGAATCTGGGATCTTTCTGCTTCAGCTTCCCGGATTCCTGGGATTACAGGCACGTTCCACCATGCCCAGCGTTCTCAGGCTTTCTTTTGTAGGTCACTTCCTTCTTCTGTGTGCCCTCTGGGTAATCTCATGCGTGTCCCTAGCTTCACTGAGCACCTGTCACCTAGAGTCAGCCACACCTAGGCATTCCACTGACACTGCACACCACTTGTTCAAAATGAAACTCATGATTGCTCCCCCAACACCTGAGCCCTGTCTTGATAATAGTCCCAGTTTAGGGAATGGCACCATCGGCCACCAATTCCTAAGGGAGCAAGACAAGAGAATCCAAGATTCTACCCCCTCCCAAACTTCCTACTTTCTTTCTTTTTCCTTTTCATTAATTTTTTTTCTACTTTCAATACATGTGGGGAGTATTTGTGTTTTGAGAAGAATCTCACTATGCAGTTCAGGTTGACTTTCAACTCACAGTAGTCATCCTGCCTCAAGAGCTAGTCTTAGAGGTGTGCTACCACACTTGGCTTTCAACACTTCATTAAACAGCATAATTTGACATCCTAGCTCTTGTACGTTCCTTTTCATTGTCAGCCATGGTTCTGAGCTTCCCTGATCCTGCAGTCAAAATGTAGCCACTGCCTCCTTATTGAGCTTCCAGGCTGTACCAGTCAGGAAGCAAATGACACACTATTTAAACTATAATTCAAGGAGCATTTTAAAAATTAGAGAGCTGGCCATGGTGGCACGTGCCTATAATCCCAGCTCTCCCCTCTTTCCTCCCCAAAGCTTTAGAAATCTGGGGGTATAATTCAGTGGTAGAATGCTTGCCCACCATCTCATGGCCCTGTATTCTATTCCCAGCACTGAAAAAACAATGTATGATCACTCAGCAGGGCCTAGGCAGGCCACAGGAATAGTGGGAAATACAAATGCCACCAGCAGATCAGAATTTCCCCATGCAGGTATGAAAAAATGGAAGGAAGGGACTTATCATCTGAAATAAGGGGAAAGGGGAGAGAGGAGCACTTAGGGTAGGAAATATCCTATCTTTTGTTGACAGTGGCAGCCAGTGCACAGTGACCCTAAGACAAGGAATCCTGAAGAATAAATATCCAGACTTCCTTGATCTCCAGTATTAGTCAGATTTCTCATTGCTAGACACAATATCTGACACCCAAAACTTAAAGGAGAGGTTTTTTGTTTTTAATGTATTTAGCACAGGGTCTGCAGGGTCTCACTACACAGATCAGATTTGCGGGCACCACCACACCCAGTCTCAGTAGCCAGCCATCTCAGCACATCCTGGGGTGGGGCCAGCACAGCACACCTGGGATTGAACCCTGGTCCCTGGGCCTGCCAAAGCAGGCACTTTAGTCTGCTGAGCTATCTGACCAGCCTTTAAAGGAGAGGTTTAATCTGGCTCATGGTTTCAGAGGCTCCAGTCCGTGGTCAGCTGGCTTCGAGACAGAAACATCATGGTAGAAGGGCATGGTGCAGAGGCTGGATGCAAAGCAGAGCAGTGCCAGAGAAAAAAGGGCCAGGGACTATATATGGTACCCAAGGTCATACCTCCATGACCCACCCAGACATACCCAGGGATGTGCTTTATTAATGTCCTAGTAGCTCCTGAGACCACCAAAATGACACATTTAAATTTAGCCACTGCACCTCTCCCTACTCAATCTCTTGCCGTGGCTCCTCGTTGGCCAGACCCTACTAGGAATCTAGAGGACAAAGATCTGGAGGGCCAAAGGAAAGGCATGCTAGGCAGCTTCTAAATCCTCTATAATATGTGAGGAAGTTTTAACTGATTGCCACCCTCCCAGCTCCATTTGTCTATACTCAGGTTCTCTGTCATCTATAAAATGTACACTTTTTTGGTGTGCAAATTAACAATTTTTCTTCATACCATAATGCACTAGAAAGCCTTTGACCTGAGTCATCTATCAATAACCAGACTTCTCTTCTGTTCATTCTCCATGGCAGACCTACTCCAGTAAGTAGCAGCTATTCTCTGCTCTGGTTGCAGAGCTTGGCCTGATTAAAGCAAGCTGTCTGAAATATTTAAGTATAAGGAAGTAGTAAATGAACAAGTGAACCATCAGATGCATGTAACCTCTGCAGTTCTAGGGCAATGATGGTGAACCTATGGCACACTGTATCATTGAAAGATTTAAAAGGTTTGCTGTCACTACTGTAGAGGATCAGGAATAGCATCATGCACATTATGATGCATATGGAGGAGGCTGCCTAGCTGCCAGCGTGTTTCCCTTATGTGTTCCTATGAGCTTCCATGACAGCCTTGAATGTTAGATGAGATGAGTCGCTGCTGCAGATTGAACCAAGGCATTCTGCTGAGCACATTCATTGCTCCACTGAGTTTCACAACCAGGCTCTTGAAGTTTTATTGATGCTCAGAAAGTGAAGTTGACTACTCAGAGTCACATAGCAATAAGTAGACATGAGCCAAGTCTTTCTTCTTACATGGTTCTCCTGTTGCCTCACCCAGGGTGGCCTGTGATGTAGGGATTTGTATTGCCCAGATTTCAGCTTGTATGAAAACAAAACAACATGCCAAGAAATCTTTCAGCATTGTGAACTCATTTTTGAATTAATTAATTTATTTTTGGTACTGGAGATTGAAACCAGGGGGCACTAAGCTACATCTTCAGTCCTTTTTATTTTCTAAATTTAAGATAAGATCTTCTAAATTGCTCAAGCCAGCCTCAAACTTGTATCAGCTTATCTAGGAGCTAGAATTACAGGCATGTACTATGCCGCCATTTTTTCTTCTTTCTTTCTTTTTCTTTTTTTTTTTTTTTTTATGAATTTAGGACACAGTCTACAGGGTCTCACTACGTAGATCAAACACGTAGTGATTCTCCTGTTTCCAGCTTCTCAAGCACTGGGATTACAGGCGTGCACTACCATGCCCAGTCTTAATCACTGTCCCAGCATACCCTGGCACGATCCATCGTGCCACCCTGGGACCATCCCCAGCATGACACACTGGGGATCGAACCCTGGCCGCTGCACTCTGCTAAAGCAGGTGCTTTAGTCCTATGCCACTATTCTTGACTGTAAACTCACTTTTTATATTGCTTTTTCCTCCACCATGTAGAACTTTGGGCCCTGTGAACCCATCCTTTACTTTTGTACTGTAAATTTGTACTCCATTGTTGTAGTAGTTCACTGTGTATATCTGCGCCTTTTGCAAGGGATACAGAGAACAATTTATATGTTTATTCACTTTGTGTAACAAACCACAAGGAGTGTGCACATGTACAAAAGTGTCATAATGGGATTCGGGACCACTTTTATGATATATCTAACTGGTTTTGTGCATGTTTACCTGAGCATCACAGAGGGTCCAATAGACCCACATCACTCTAGGATTTGTTGCCATAAAAAAGGTTTCTTTTGGATTTTTCTGGTAGAAGTAGCCCAGTTCAGTACAGTGGCACAGGAGAAACCAGACTTGCAGGTTTTGTAGGAGGTCAAAAAAGAATCGTGAGGGGCCAGGGAGATGGCTCAGTGGAATAAGTGCTTCCCTGGAAAGCGCAAGGGCCTGAGTTCAATCCCCAGTTCCGCCAAAAAAAAGAATCGTGAGATTACTTATGCTGGACAATGAAGATAGCCCACTATGGTCAAATTCATACTTTCACAACAGAAGTGTAGTATGGGTGGATGGTGATGATGAAATGGAGCAAGAGTTGACTGATACAAGACATGGGATGCAGACTTCCTTGATTCAAATGATGAACTAGAAAACATCAATGTGAGTACATATTGGAGTAGTTGAGATGTTGTGTAATGGCCATGCCATTTCAAACCCAGTCAAATGATCCAATATTAGAGCTAGGTCTGAAAATACAGTGAAGGTCTTGACAGGGGTGAAACATGCTAGACAGAATGCCAGCACTGCCCTTCAAAGTTGGGAATTGCCAACAGATGAAATGCTACAAGATGCTGTCAAATACACAAAGGCTGAAAGTATAGTAAAATGTTCTGTAGATATTAGTAGCCATATTAAAAAATGTATTTATTACAACACCTCATGAGTGCTGAACTGAAAGCACTCATAGGTCTGCTGCATTTAGCAAAGATTTCTTTTGGAGGTCAAAGAAATGGAAAAGACTTGTGCAAAAGTGATGGGTCAAAGTATAGCACAGAGATGTACTCTCTTGTACATGAGAACTTTTTCTTTTTTCAGACTTTTTCTTTTTTCAGCACAAACAATGGTTGTGCCAAAAAGGGCCACGACGGTCATGTGCAGCCTATTCTCTGCACAAACTGTGCCTGGTGCATACCCAAGGATAAAGCCGTTAGAAGTTTGTCCCAGTGATCTTCCTGACTCAGCCTCCCAAGTGTTCCAATTACAGATGTGTGTGTGTGTGACCATGCTTGGTTTCTTTCAATTCAATTTTTTATCCTGGAACTCAGCCATCAGGTCCTTATTCATATAGTAATAAGCCAAATGATGTCGTTAACAGACTTGTTGCTCCCATCTCCCAAACTAATCAGAACGTGACATTCGCCAATTAGCATACCAGTTTCCAATTGGTGTTCCATTTGCGAACAGAACACTAGTTGACCAGGGCAAGGACTGTATGCAGGAACAAAGCAGAATTACAAACAAAATGTTGCAGTTTCAAAACAGAGAACTGTATAGTATAGTCCTTGGATTTTAGAAAGATGTAACATTGACCTCGTATATGGCCAAGAAAAGCAAATTGGTACCGCTGGATGTCAACATTGCACCAGAATGGAAATATTGGTAGGGAAACGTTGACAAAAGGAAGGCCTGAGATGGAAACTTCCAGCAAAAGATGGAAGGTGGAGTCGGTATTTTTGATGAGCTATGCAGCAACTATGATGTCACTTGAAACACAAAGCATTGTGATTTACTTGATCCTAAACATGTGTGGCATAAATACTTAGATAGTTTACAAAAGAAAACAACAAATACAAAATATTACAGAGAAATTGCCTTAGAGGACGGGGACTGAAGCTCCTAAGAGATCATTTATAGCAGAGGAAAAACAAAATGTTTCTGCCCAGGGAACTATGTAGACAACCGTGGAGTACACTGGTGAGCTGACAGGTGAACAGGCAGGTGCAGCACCCCAAAGACCTACTGTGACAACAGGAAAACAAATACGATGTCAAGTGTACCCTACAAGAAAGTACAGGAAAGCAAAACATATGCCCTATCAGTGTGAGTGATACTTGTGTATGGCACATACAGTTGTCATGTGTGAAGACTGCCTTGGCTGTGACAGATGAAGCAAAGTTTATTTCTATGGTAGACTTTTGTGTTTACACTGTAGTTCACATAGGTTTTTATTTTTGATGTTATCTGTTGGGTTTTGTAAGCAAGAAAACAGCTGATGCAAAAATAGTAATGTCCCTCCTTTCCAAGATGACGAAAAAAATAAGGAACAACAGTCATGCCAAAAAGGGCCACCACGGTCATGTGCAGCCTGTTCTCTGCACAAACTGTGCCCAGTGCATACCCAAGGATAAGGCTGTTAAGAAGTTCGTCATTTGGAACATAGTGGAGGCCGCAGCTGCCATCAGGGACATTTCTGAAGTGAGTGTCTTCGACGGTTATGTGCTTCCCAAGCTGTATGTGAAGCTGCATTACTGTGTGAGTTGTGCCATTCACAGCACAGTGGTCAGAAATCGATCTCGTGAAGCCTGTAAGGACCGAACTCCTCCACCCTTATTTAGACCTATGGGTGCTGCCCCAAGACCTCCACCAAAGCCCATGGAAGGGGAGCTGGGTCTTAATGGACTGAAGAAAACTCTCTTGAGAAAGAAATAATAAATTGAATGTTATACTTTATACAGCATGTTGAGTGTACCTGCCAGAGGTGGGTTGGGTTAATTCAGCCTATCCAAGTTTAAGTTTGTACTCTAAAAATGAATAAAGAAGAACACACTGGAAGGGGTTTTAGGAGCATTTAAAAAAAAAGTAATGTCTATGCTGAACACACATATTCTTCTTTAGCAGAGTGGAAGACTGGGGATTGAATTTGGGACCTTGCACTTGCCAGACAGGTGCTTATGCCACTGAGCTATCTTCCCAGCCCCCACAATACATATTAGGAATACCTTATTTTATTGCTATTTTATATTCCTGTTCACTACAGACTGTATAATAAGAACCTCCTGGGAAAACAGCCAGGCCACTGAGATGTCAAGGATGTCCTACAGAAAAGCCAGGAAAGCAAGAGCCATGTGCTGCCTGTGTAAGGGATGTGTGTGTAGGGAGGTTGCTGTTGTCATGTGTGCAGACTGCCTCAGGTGTGATAAGTGAAATAATTTTTTTAGATTGCTATTAATGTTTTCTTTGTAGTTCATATGGGAATTATTTATTTATTTACTTATTTATTTATTTTGCGGAACTGGGGATTGAACTCAGGCCCTTGCGCTTGCCAAAGAAGCGCTTATTCTACTGAGCCATCTCCCTGGCCCCAGAATTTTTTATTTTTTAGTAAGGATCTACAAGGTCTACAGGGTCTCACTATGTAGATCGGAATTGTAGTGATCCACCTGTGTTCAGCCTCCCAAAGAGCTGGGGTTACAGGGACGCGGGCCACCATGCTCAATCTCAATCGCCATCTCGGCGTGCCCTGGGGGTGGGGCCAGCAGGACACAGCATGGCAGGAATTAAACCCTGGCTGCTAGGTCTAAGCAGGTGCTTTAATATGATGAGCTATTTGGCCAGCCTTTCTTTTTAAAAAAAATTCTTTTTTTAAAAAAATTATTTCTGATGATTTTTAGTATTTGTACTCCAAAAACAGTGTTTAAAATATAGGTGTTTTACTTATTTTTATTTTTTAAGACAAATTCTGGATACATAGCTTAGGGTGGCCTTGAACTCATTATGTAACCTGGACTGGCCTTGAACTCCCACATGCTGGGATTATAGGTATGTACCACCATGCATGGAAATGCCTTTTTATAAACACTCAATAAGCTGGGGAGATAGCTAAGCAGGACAGTGCCTGCCTGGCAAGTTCAAGGTCCTGAGTTCAACTCCTAGCACCAAAAATAAAAACAATTTATAAACACTCAATAAATATTAAAATCTCATTATTTTTGTGATTTTTTCTCTTGGTAAGTACTCATTGTTTGACATAATAAAGCTCATAAAATTAATACTTCACCAATAGAACTATTGTAAAGATAGACTCATATTTATCCACCTTGATGACAAAATTAGTCTTATGCTCCAATTAGTCAAATTCCTGTCTCAATAGATAGCTAACTTTCCTGGGCTCTCTTTGCATAATTCTAAAGACTCTGGAATGACTTTAGTCATTATCTCCTAGAGAATTCTGTTTAGGTTTTCTACAATTTCACATTAATGAGGAAGTTTTTTTTAAAAACTTATTTTAAATTATTGTTATTATTTTTTATACAGGGTCTCACCATGTATGTATTCCAGGTTGGTCTTTAACTCACTATGTAGCCAGGGTGGCCTTGAACTCATGGTAATCCTCTTGCTTCAACCTGGCACTAGGCTTAATGAGGACATTTTAAAAGGCCCCACATCTTTTTTTGAAAAAGGCCTTCCTTAGCCAGGTATAGTGGGGTATAGCATTCAGGAGGCTGAAGCAGAAGGATTACTGTGAGTTGGAGGCCAGCCTGGGTCACAAAATTAGTTCAAACCAGCCTGAACTGTATAGGGATATC
This sequence comes from Octodon degus, assembly GCF_000260255.1. Taxonomy (NCBI): domain Eukaryota; kingdom Metazoa; phylum Chordata; class Mammalia; order Rodentia; family Octodontidae; genus Octodon; species Octodon degus. The sequence continues at coordinate 13,961,054 of NW_004524585.1, read as the reverse complement.
CTGTTTCTAAAACAAAACAAAACAAAACATACTGATTTTCTTTTTCAACTCTAGTGAACCTAAGCTGGGTGAAATGATAGCAAAAAATAAAATAAATAAATAAAAATAAAAAAAAATATATATATATATTTTTTTTTTCTTAGCTGGGGATTGAACTCAGGCCCTTGCACTTGCCAGGGAAGCACTTATTCTACTGAGCCATCTCCCCAGCCCACTGAGTACCTTAATCTTGTACTTCCTCCGAGGCAAGGCAAGGGAAGGGGCAGCAGTTTCCAGGGGAGTCTGGCCTAGGAGCTGTGGGCCTCAGAGCGAGGGAGGCCAGGTGGCTTAAGATCCAGGGCCCTTGAAGGTTTTTGGAGGAAAGAGGCTGAGAACCTGGTGTGTAGTTCTTCACAGTATGCCTGGCAAGAAAGGAATGAAGGCAGGCAGCAGGGAGAACAAAATTCACAGCTGAGGAAAAGGTACTTGTGAGAAGAGCTAATAGTTCTTACCCAAACCAATACAAGGGAGGAGGTGGCCAACTGTTGGTTCAGACTTTATGGAAATGCTAAGACCACCGCTCAAGGAAAGGTGCTCAGAGCCAAAATTTAGAACATACCTTGTGGAAGTATTTCCCCTCACTCTGGGTTGGAGGGCCCCGCCCCGGCAGAAGACCCCTTCTGGGAAAAAGGAAGAACTAGGCTGAGCACGCAGAGCTCAGGGCAGCTCCCCCACCTGCACCTCCACTCTCCAGGTGGGGCTTCTTTTGGGCATGGCTTGAATAATTATGGGGAAAATTCCTCAAAGCTATCACCAAGCCACCACACTGCGTCACTTCCAGCAGAATGAAGTGACTTGCCTTCATTTCACCCAAAGCCAAGAGGCTCCAGCAGGGAAAAGTAATGACCATCTGCAGAAACCTTCACCCGAGTGGGAAGTGGGAATCTTGCGCCGGGTTTTGCAGGCACAACTCGAAGCCAGCGCGCTTCTCTTCCCCCACGCCCCGGCGCGGAGGGCGGGAGGAGAGGGAGGGCCGAGGGGAGCGGGCGGCCAGGGTTCCCGCCGCCGCCCCGCCCTCCGGCTCGCGGCCGATTCGGTGCTGCGGCTGCAGCCGGCGGCCGGGCGGCTGGCGGCCGCGCAGGGTCTAGCCGAGCTCGCGTCGCCGTGCAGTGCGCTGGCTGTCCGGGAGATGGCTTCTCACCTCTCGCCCGCTGCTCCTGCTATTGTCTCACCCTGGGTTGCCTGACTGCCAGCTCGCGCACGCTCTCGGCGGAGAGAACTCCCAGCTCCGGGCTGGTCCTTGCGCCCTTCGCATCCCTGCCCCGCGCCGGGGACCCCGGACCCGGAGACCAGCGGGAGAAGGGTGCGGCCCGGGAGGAGACTGCGCGCGGCGGGCCACCCCACATCGCGCGAGTGCAAGGGACGCCTCGAGCCGCAGAGCGCGGCGGGGAGGCTCGGAGCCGGAGCCCACGTCGCCCAACCCACGACACGTCGGGGGTTGCAGCGGAGCCCGCCGGCCGTCCAGGTAGGACCAGCGCACACCCGCGAGCAGCAGCCCAGGAGTCTGTGGAGTGGCCTGCAACCGCGGCGGTGAGGTCAAGGGACTCTCCCTCCAACATGGCAACAGCCGGGGTGCAACAATGGAGCGTCCCGGCTGCCGGCGACAGGCTGAGCGGCGGACGCCGGGCGAACCGAGCTCCAGCCGCTGGCTGCCAGCAGGTTGCTCAACCCTACCCTTCGGCGGGCGAGCCTGTAACTCCGGGCCTCTCGGCCCCGCACCCCCACTCCACCCCTTGCCTCTGAACACACACTTCCTGGCTCCTGGCTGCGGGGCCATCTGAACCAACCAATAGCTTGGGGGTTTGTTTATTTGTTTGTTTAAGATGAGCAATAAAAGGCAAAACCTGTCTCAGAGTGGAGGTGGCAGGGTGGTTGCCTTTGGTTCACTGGGTGAAAAGTCAGCTTCTGTGTCTATTTTTTTAGCCAGGCCGAGGGTAGAATTGGCTTCTCCCTTATAAGGATACTGCCGCAAAGGGAGACTGAAAGCTGAAAGAGGGAGAGGGACCCTCAGGCCTGAGTGCCCTGGTCCTGCCTATAAACGTTGCTCCCCTGCCCTGTACTTGTCTCTCCTTTACAGTTCCCAACAGCGGTGGTTTTGGGGTGTGTGCGTGTGTGTGTGTGTGTGTGTGTGTGTATGTATGTATGCATACTCACCGCAGGAAGCCAAGGTGGGGTGGGGTGGGGTGGGGAGCCCAGGGGCTTGGCAGGCTCCTGGGTTATGGAAAGAGGTTACCAAATTTTGAGGTGTGTGCACATGCCCTTATGTGTGTGTATGTGTGTGTGTGTGCACACGTGTGCAAGTGAGATCTGCCATTGCCCTTGCCCCTTCAAGTCAGCTAGCTTCTCACCTCCCATCTGCACCCTCTTTTGGGGTCTTTGTAGCTTCCCTGCCCTTGTCCCACCAGTCTTGCCTGGGATGGAATCTCTATTGTCTCTGCCTGCCTTGTTATTTTTTCTCAACTGGGTCGGGGAGTTCTGTAGTCTGGGCTGGCCAGTCCTAGCAAGACACCAGAGATTCTTTAGCAGAGCTATGAGAGGTCCTAGAAGTGGGCCAGCACCTCCCCTCCTTCTTCTTCTAAACTACCTGACTGTCTGGGCTATGGCCAAGCAGATGTAAGCAATTTTCACTGAATTCCAGCTCTTGACCAATTCTGAATGAAAACTTCATTGCTCACTGTCCTTGGAAGAATATTAGGAAGAAAAATGGCCTAGGGGTGACAACTCTGACCCTGAAATGCTCTTCCCTTCCCTTCCCTCAGTGCAGCTGCAGATCACAGAGCACAGAGGCAATGAATCTTTGGAGTCACAGTTCCTCTAGAGCCTGGCGGTCCCATCTGGGGTTGTGTCCATGGAAAAATTAAGTCGAGGCACATTTTGTGCTTCTGCCAGGCAGCCAGTGTCTGAGGAGATGGTAGTTTTGGTTTTTGTTGGTTTTTTTGGCGGAACCAGGGATCGAACTCAGGCTCTTGTGCTTGCCAGGGAAGCACTTATTCCACTGAGCCATCTCCCCGACCCTGAGATGGTAGTTCTGAGCTGAAGCCCTGGACCCAGGCTACAGCTGCTGCTCCTTTGGCTTTTTGAGTGAGCCCAAGATTTGATTACCATGGCTCCCCACTTCTGCTGTGCATGTGCATGTGCGTGTGCGTGTGCGTGTGTGTGTGTGTGTGGTGAATGTGACCAAGCTCTCAGCCCTGGCCAGAAGGTAGCTCGTTCATTTTCCTTCTCTCTGGGAGCTGAGTGAGGAGGACCCAGGAGGCATGCTGGGGTGAGGAATGTCAGTTTATCTGAAGCCCTGGGCACTTTTCTGGGGTGCTCCTTTGGACTTCCCTAGCAGTCTTTACTATGACCTGGTCATTGTTCTAACAAATACTCCTACTCACTGGGGCCCATAGTCCTCTTTGGTTCCCGACCCAACATGGCCTGGCACTTTGCAGGTTGTCCTTCAGCTTAGACAGTCATGAGGATCAGCAGGGACAAAAATGAAGGGAGTTAGTTTTTGTTCCCTTTGGGTGTTTGCAGCTTATGTTCCTGTGACATCTGTAAACATGGACAACATAATGTGAGAGGCAGAGAAAAGGTATCCTGAGGCCCAGGTTGGGGGTCCGAGTGTGACTTGCTTCCCAGCTGTGCGAGCATGGGCAGTTTGTGCACCTGTCTATTTGCATATTTGTAAAATGGGGGAAAGTATGGGTTCTTTTATGGATGAAATACACTACTTTCCATAGCGAAGTGAATAAAGCTGTATAAGCAAAAGCACTCTGGAAAGTGCAGGGTGCTATACAAATGTTGCTTGTTCATCTCAGGTTTAGTATCCATCATGAAGGAGGGAGAGTAGTCAGGGGTGTGAATGGGGACGGAGGGGAGGCTGTGGCATAGGGAGTGTTCCAGATATTTCCTCTATGGCTAAGGGAAGAGGGATGTGACAATAAGAAGGCAGTTATTCCTTAAGTACTTCTGTTTAAATGGAGTGGGCCTGATGAGGCCTGGGAAAGAGTGGTTGCTTAATATTTGTAGAGAAGTAGGGAGGGACAAACACCTCCCAAGGGCTGGTTACTTCTGTAGACAGCATACTGCTGAGCTGGCAGGTATTATAATAGCTACCACTGACTGATACCAGCCAGCAAGTAAATGACTGAGATGGGATTTGAAGCAAGCATATCCTGTGTGCATAACCTCCATACCACTACCAGAGATGTTGGGTCTTAGAAGAACAGAAAGCAGTAGCAAGGTTGTAGAATTCATTTGTACAAAATTCCTTGAATATCCATAAGAGATCACCAGATTTGGGCCTCCAGATAATGAACTTCTCAAGGATAGGGACCCAAGGGGATAAGTTTGATCTAGTCACCTCCCCATCCCCCATTGTGGCCAGGTTAGTGCCCTCTGGGTACCCACATGTGTGAGGATCAAGGTACATATGTGTGAATCCTGTGGGCTCTTCCCTTACCTACTTTTCTATATTTTAAATATTTTTATCTCTGCCTTTCAGGAGAAAAGACTTAGGATAATCAGATCAAATTATTTTGTGACTATCTGGGCAACTCTAATAAGAGATTTGGGACATGAGGAGTCCTGGAAAAATTAAGACAGATTCCTTGTTTTGTTATTTTCATATCTGGTTTATTTTGCATCTGCTTTTATAAACTGAATCTTGAGAGATACTTCTTCTATTTCCTATGGTCACATAAAGCATTAGAACCCGAAGGGACCTTGAGGGTGACCTCTTTGACAAAAAAGTGACTCTCCTGAGGTCACAGGTTAACTAGCAGTGCGGGAGCTTGGTGCTTGCCACGCAGAAGAGCAGGGCAGAAGAATAGGACAAACGAAAGGACTTGCCCTGCAGTGTTTCTGGTCTTGTGGTTTCGGGTAGTGGCTTCCTTGTTGGGAAATTCTCTTCTTCAGTCAGAACCTCAGGTCTGCACTTTGGTTAAGAAGTCTTTGGACTCAGGCCAGGGAGAGAGTTTAGCAGACTAAGCACCTGCCTGCCAAGCGCAAGGATCTGGGTTTGATGTCTGGTACCACTGAAACCGGGTGTGGTGGTACACACCTGTAATCCCAGCACTGGGGAGGCTGAGAGAGGAGGATCACAATGAGTCCAAGCTGCATAGCAAATCCCTGTATCAAATAAACAAAAGATTTTTTAAAAAGTAAAACAAAAAGAAGTCTATGGACCCTAGTGATTCCCTCCTTCTCCCTCCTGAGGATCCCTGTAGAGAGCTTCACCTAGCTTCACGTTTCAGAGGGAAGCTGAACATTTTCCTCTTTGTAAACTGCTATCCTCCCATCTTATGTATGCCTCTTATACTTCTCCTTCTTCAAAACATTGTTTAAACCCCTACTGCTGGCCCTTCCTCTTTAACCCTAGCCAGGCCTACTCACTAGGGACTAAACAATCTCTCTGAAGATTTCTCTTTGACATTGGCTTCTTTTCTTCTTTTCTAAAAATTTTTACTTTTATTGATATGTGTTTGTAGTACATAGTGGTTCTCTTCCTCGTGGGAAGTTGGTCTGTGTGCATAATACATCTTTTTTCATCTCCTTCTCTTTCCACTTCTTGGTCCCCTTCCCTTTTGTAAAAAACCTATCTCCACATTTCCCATCATCCATCTTTTATTTTCCTCTTGGATTTCTCCTATGGAAGAAACCATGCAATACTTGAGTTTGTGTCTCTGATTTATTTCACTTAACATTATGACCTCTGGGGATACCTATTATTTATCCTATAAGTGACTCAAGTTTATCCTTATTAATAGCAGAGTAGTACTCCATTGTGTATAAATGACAGTTACTTTATTCATTCCTCTGTTGATGGGTACATAGGCTGATTCCAAGATTTCACTGTTAGAGTTGTGCTGCTATAAACATGGGTATGAATGACTCTCTGTAATATGACATGTTTAACTCTTTCAGGAAAATACCTAAAAGGGGAATAGTGGATCAAAAGGAATTATTATTTTTGGATTTCTGAATAATCTCTATACTCATTTCCATAGTGGTTCAACTTATTTATATTTCAGACCAGGAATTTTGTTTATAAAATAGAAGGAAATAGACTCACCAGCATTTCTTATTATTTGATCTCTTGATTATACCCATTCTTTCTGTGGTTAGGTAGAATCTTGGTGGTATGTTAATTTGCACTTCTCTAGTGGCTGGAGAAGGTGAATATTTTTTCATGTATTTCTTCTGAGAAGCATCTGATATTTCAGTTGCTGCTTTTCTTGGCAGTTCTTCCTTTTACACTTTTGTTCCTGTGTCTGTCTCCGGCCCTGAGAGGCCTATCCTGGAGGTTACATCCTACTTCATCTCTTTTTCCTTGAGAACTGACACTGTATATGTGCTTCGCTCCTTGTGCCCCCGGTCTGGCTATCCTGCCTACCAGGAACAAGCTTAGCTAGGAGGATTCCTCCCAGCCTGTCTGCTGTCTGCCTCCCTTTCCCACTTACTAGTTGGTATCCTTTGCTTCAACCAGAAGGCATTAGGGTGAGGGAAAGAGAATAGAGGGCCAAAGAGATTCTATTTTGATACACTACAGTTCAACTTGCCAGGTGGAAGAAACAGGCAGGAGCGTTTGTCTCATTCATCGCTAACCTCGACCCAGGCAATGGTGGTGATGGATCTTTCAACTATTGACATCTGTGAGCCCAGCTGAAAGCTGAGCGATTGTCACATTCCTGAGTTCCCAGGCAGTTATGTCTGTCAGAGGGGAAGGAAATGGAAGTGCGTAGGAACGCAATGAGATGTAATCCTGACCAGGAAAGGTGAGATGTGGAGGGGTCGTGAAAGAAGGCAAAGAATGCTGTAGTCAGGGTGTCAGATTTCTACTCCAGGCCCTAAAAAAACAGGTTTATTTTCTATTTTTTGGAATTGGGCATTGAACCCAGGGCCTTCACATTGAGCCAAGTCCATGGCTCCCAAGCCCTGGCCTTTTTTATTCTTTATTTTGTGACAGGGTCTCACTAAGTCATTAAGTTGCCCGGGCTGGGTTTGAACTTGCATTTCTCTTGCCTCAGTCTTTCTCAGTGCTGGGATTCAATCATGCATTACCACACCTGACTAAATAAAAGAGATTTTTTTCCCATAATTTTATTGATAAACAGATAGTAATGAGACGTTTCAAATCAAATCGGAAGTACAGTTTCAACAAATAATACACTGCATATATTCTTCCTAGTGGTTAATTGCTGTACAAGATGCAGACTTGAT
>NW_004524585.1:13901503-13953404 GCF_000260255.1 Octodon degus | reverse complement strand
TCATCGATCACTTTCCTCTTTGGCCCCATAATCTCCTTGATCAGAAAATTTGGGATACTACCGAGTTACATGACGTTATAGTACAAGTTCTCATATGTCCTGAGTGTTAATCGACCTTGGAAGGCAGGGCCAAATGTTGGCTTTCCTTGCGGCCCTATTTTTTCTCTAATTTTGGTCTGCAAACTTAGGTTGCTAACCATCCAGAAAACAAGCTAAAAGAGATTTTTAAAATTAAAAGATATCACAGAAATGTGCACAATTATGGTTTATCAATAAAAATTATAAAAATTAAATGTTAAATTCCAGTAGGAAAAGAAAGAAAGAAATGAGGATGAGGGTCAGGCATGGTGGCACATTCCTGTAATCCAAGCTCTTGGGAGGCTGAGGCAGGAGGCTCTCTAAAGAGTTTGAAGCCAGACTAAACTACATACAGAGATTGTCTCGAACGGGGGGGGGGGGGGGGGGGAGGCACTGGGGGGGGGGGGGGGGCGGCCCGAGGGGCTGGGAGAGGGTCCGGCCCAAGCTGCACCTGGGGGAATAGGAAGGGAAAGGGTCAACGAAATAGCTCAGTAGATAAAGCACCTGCTTTGGCAAATGCAGGGACCAGGGTTTAATCCCCGGTTCCACATTCCTCATGGAGCCAATGAACGAGTCTGGGTGTGGTGTCACATGCCTGTAATGCCAGCGCTGGGGAGGCTAAAAGCAGGAGAATCACCACAAGTCTGATTTATACAGTGAGACCCTGTATGAAATACACAAATTAAAAAAAAATAGGAAGAAAAATAAAATGAGAGAAAAGATGTAGCTCCTTGCAAGAGGCTCTGAAATACAAAATGTTTCTGAAGAGTTGGGAAATTCTCAGAAGTATACTTGACTCTGCTATTGCAGATGATCCTGACAAACAAAGCAAATATGGATGTCCTTGGGTAAGATCAGGTGCGTAGCGCAGGAGGAAAAGTGGTCAGCATTGAGTGTGCACCTCTGGTGTTCTGAACATTATCTAAACTTTCTCTTCAACCCCTAAACCCAGGAGGAAATGGGTGATGATGAAATTGTCTCTTCCTTTTATGAATGGGGGAAAAGGAGATTTAGCAAGGATAAGAAATATGACTAAGATGATGCTAATTACAGAAGACCCTAACTTGGGTGGTTTTCTTTGTTTCTTTTGGTTTTGGGTCTCCTCCAGTCTCCAGGGCTGAGCTTGGAATCCAGGACCTCAGGCATGGTAGATAAGTGCTCTACCCTGAGCCACACCCTCAGCCCCAGAGCCCAAGATTGAATTCAAGAAACCTATGTTTCCTCTGTGCTATAGAAAGGTCCCTGAGAATAAAAATATCAAAGAAGCCCAAGTCCTGAATGAGACTGGCTATCCCCAAGAGCCAGGTAACATGGAAGGGGCTCTGGGCAGGGAGGTGATCGTGAAGGGTTAAATCTGTCAATTTAGGGTGTGTGTGTGTGTGGTACCAGGGACTGAACTCAGGACCTTGCCCTTTCCAGGCAAGTGCTTATTCTACTGAGCTATCTCCCTGGTCCCAAATTTGAGAAGGATTTTTTTTTTTTTTTCCTACTTCAGGCTTCCTTAAGGACGGGTCTGGTGTAGCTTCTGGAGCTGGGAATCAAGCCATCGTCCTATGCACCTTAAATCTGTCAGATAATGTTTGTTTTTTTGTTTGTTTTTGTGTCAGTTTCACTGTGCAATTCAGGCTGGCCTGGAATTCATGGTGATTCTCCTATCTCAGCCTTGCAAAAAGTGCTGGGATTACAGACATGTGCCACCATGCCTAACTTGTCAGATAATGTTAAAAAGGAGCACATTCACTACATTGATTTAGTCATTCAACAGTTTTTGGTTTAACTTCATTCAGCCATTAAGTATTTGAATGAATGCTTATCCCCTTTCTCAGTAGGTAAGGTCCCTGTCCAGGTGGAGTTTATGTTCAGAGAAGGTTTAATGCGCTGAGACTACGGTAAACCAATCTTCTCTGTTTTACTAGTGGAGCTTCTACCCTGATAGAGAGATCCCAGTCTACCTGGAGATGTAATCTGTCTACTTGGAGATATACCCTGGCAGATTAGATTCCAGAGATATGATCTGGTTGAACTCAAGGAAGACTTGAGGGGACCTTTGTGATATTCTTGTGAATAACAGAGTATGGAAACAAAAAGCTGGTTAATTTTTCATTCAACAACAATATCTTTAGTGCCTATTCATGCCCATTCATGTAGTCATGCATTCATTCTTTAAATGAGGGGCAATAGAAATTCAGCAGAAGGGTGAGAGTGGGGCTAAAGAACCAGGTGTCTTGGTTTCTCTGTGCTTCGGGGCTGGGGATGTGGCTCAGTAGTTGAACACTTGCCTAGTATGCAGGAGGCCCTGGGTTTTAGCTATACTAATACACACACACACACACACACACACACACACACACACACACACGTATTACCTGTGCTTCAGTTTTCCCATAGGTAGATGGAAGAAATCATAGTATGGGGGGAGCTTGTTAAAATGAAGTGAGTTAGTTCACGAATTGCTTAGAGCAGTGGCTTATTCATATAAATAGAGGCGGATAGTGGCTAGGATTTTTTCTCATCCCTCCACAGCAAGTTCATGCTCACTTTAGGGATACAACATTGAATCCAGTGTGGTTCCTCATCTTGAGAGAACAGCATTGCCTGCCTTCCCCAAATTAGGTGAATGGATGTGTTTCTTCACGGAAGTAGGTAATGAGAGGGTTATTGTGTGATGCTCTGAGTATAACCTAGGCAGCGTCTAATAGACATGTAGAAACTAGGACCAGAGAATGGAAGACTTCAGAGGTCTGTAAATACTATGGGGGGCCTATCTGGAAAGATACATTATAATTCTGACATCAGAACCTCTGTCCTGCATTGGGAGGTACTGGTCAGACCACCCTCAGAGCACAGTGCTTAATAAATCAGTACTGAGGTGCACATTGTGTGAAACACTACGCTGGGCTGGGGCGTGAACTCAGTTGTAGACAGCCTACCTCAACTCCACCCTGCTGCTAACCAGCAGAGTGAATGAAGGAGACAGAATGAATAAAACTAAAATCAAAAAGTCATTTTACTTTCCCCTTGTGGCCATTGGTTATCTTCCAAGCTGTGTTTTGTTTTTATTTTAACTTTTCTATAATTTTATTGAGAATAGTAATGAGACAGTTTCAAAACTGATTAGTAGGACAGTTTCAATAATTAATATATTGCATATTGTTGTCTTCTTAGTGGTTATTCATAGCACAAGATGCAGACATGATATCCTGTCCACAGATATATTCTTTTTATTCTATTCATTGAATTAAGATTTTAATTTTTTTTCATATGCATATTTTGTTTTTGATTTGGGGGTTTTTGGTACTGTATTGAACTCAAGGGTGTGTGTGTGTGTGTGTGTGTGTGTGTGTGTGTGTGTGTGTTTTGAGTGGCCTGGGAGTGTTCTGGAGTATGGAAGGAGAGCATGGGAGTGTTCCAGAACATTTGCCAACAACACTATGAACTTTCCATCTGATGTGATGTGCCTGGGTTTCTATGGCAAGATGGGGAAAAGACTGAATTTTGGGCTCACACTAGATTCAGTTTAATTCTTGATTCTATCATTTCCGGGTTGTGTGGCCTTAGGGAAATTACTCAGTCCCTTTCCAGTTTTCTAATTTCCTTATCTGTAAAATAAGGATAATAATACCCATATTTAAGGATTGTTGTGAGGATTAAATAAAACAATACCTGGCACAAAATTCCAGAGGAAGTAAAAGGCCAGTTTCCTTCCATTTCTATGGTGGTCGTATCCATTGAGCCTCTCCTCCCTCCCATCTCCCACCTTCTCTGCCTCTCCGTGCTGACCTCTTGCGGTCATTGGTCACTGTAGTGGGTATATATGGAGCTACTCACTTGCAGTGTGCAAAGTGCAGACTTTGGAATGGCATTTACACATGCTCTAAAGGTATGTCAGCCCAGCTCCTGCGGCAATTGGCTCTGCTGTGTGTGCTTGTACAGTTACTCCCGGGCTATGCTCATCCAGCTGCAGTTGCTATCAGTTTCTCCCTGCTGAGAGAGGCTGGGACTGCCTAGGAGACCTTGGGTGAGGGTCACGCGTGTAAGAGCACCATGAGGAAGGGGGTGGCGGGAAATGAGTGCTGTGCTGTGCCTGGTGGTGCTCCCCTGCTCAGTGTCCACCTTCCAGAGTGTGGACTTGGTCATCTGTCTCCCTCGGGACCTTCCTATGCAATCTGAGGGCCTGGAGTTTGGAGAAAGGCTGGAGGCCAGTACAAAGCAACAGTAGAACAGCTTATGCATTCCTTCTTTGCTCTTGCCACCACACTACCCAAAGTCACTTTCTTTGAAGATCTTTATGACCTCTCTATGCAAAGAGATACAAAACATCACTTTAACGCCATTTTAGTTAAAGATGTTGGTTTTTGGCCCCCAGACATCAGGGTCACCATTTAAGTTACATACACACACACACACACACACACACGCACACGCACACACATACCCCATGGTATTAAGGGGGCACTAGAGAAAGAGGCTGAGGAGCACTTCCAAAAGACAACAGAGGAGTTGCTAAGGAGCTTGGCTAGGGAAGGAAAGAGGAGAAGTGAAGGAGCAGGGCAAGTAAGGCATGTCCAGCATCCAGTGTTTGCCAGGCTCTGAGGCCCTAAGATCCAAGTGAGAATGGGAATCAGGGCACAGGCAGGCCCTTCTTGCCTAGATGTGCGGATGAATAGGGCTGAGGAAAACTGCAATCTGACAGAGTCCTTGCTGGGCTCCTGTGGTCTGCTCCCTCCACAGTCCCCTGCCTGTGGACCCTGAGTTGGGTTCCTCCATTGTCCTGGGTAAAGTAGTATCCTCAGTCCATCCTGTGGTTCTGTGTTCTCAGCTGAACTGGAGCTGGATACCCTTCTGGCTGGTACCAGGGACAGTGAAGTCTCCTAGCTGGGAAACCTTATGGCACCAGGGGAAGGATCAGGATGGGCTGAGAATGGCCAAGGGCAGGGTTGGCAAGATCAGTGACTCCAAGCTGCCTAGTAGGCAGCACTGGGCACCATTCTCCAAAGGCTAAAGATTCCTGGGCCTAGGAGCCAGACTAGTGTGGCCTACACTGGAAATCTACCACCTCCCTCTTGATGGATGTTCTTCCTGGGGACACTTCCAGGGTCTACTGAGGTAGGCACTCCCCTCTTCAGGCTCCTGTGTTTGAATGCAAATGTTTTTGGGAGAGACTCACACCTTGGCCCTTGACACCCTGGTGTAAATTAGTGTCGGATGTCTGGTGGTGGTGTGTTTTTGTTTTTGTTTTTTGTTTTCTCTGCACTGAACTATGGAGCCTGCTTGCAAGCTGATTCCCCTTTCCTTCCCCACTCAGATCTGTGGAGCTTCCTGACTCCTCCCAACCTTCTTGACTTAGGAAATTGGATCTGCCCTTGGGGCCTGCCAGAGGACCTAGGGGGCATTTAGGGAAAGGACCAGTTGGGGCCTTGTCTCCCTCCTTCACTTTTTCTCTCCTGGGTGCTCTCCTGGCTACTGAGGTTGCCCTGGCAGGTATGCCAGAAGGCTTGGAGGAAGGGCCAGCTTGGAGACAGGCCTGAGTTGTCCTAGGATCTGCAAGGGCTTGTTTCTTTCTTTTGGGTTCAAACTTCCATTTAAGTTTCTCAGGCATCTTTGCTAGTGACAGTAAGTATGGTGGACCCTAGAGTAAGGACTGACCAGACATATGAACAACTTGGGTTATGACCGGAATTTTAGTTTTAACTTGCGACCAAAGTCTTGAGTTACGACCTGAATGCTACCTGCTTGTGCTTCCAGATGGTCTCAGACAAAGAATGTGTGTGGGGTGGAGAGATGTGGGAAGTTGGAGGGGGGGTGAAGGCTGTGAGATGGTAGAGGGAATATAGGGTGCATGAGAAGGTGGGGGAGGTGTGGAAGTGTGGGGTTGATGCTGTGTAGGGATTGTGGTGTGGTGTGAGGGGTGAGGGGTAAGCCTGGAGTTGGGGGAGGTGAAAATATTGTGTAGGGTCAAGGACAAGTATTGGTGTATATGGGTGGTGTGTGTGGGAAGAGGTAGGGATGATTGGGGGAGGGTATGCCTAGTTTGTGATTCCCATGGTGTTGGTTCCTAAGCATGACTGTAGTCTACCAAGGATGATCTCCAGGGAGTGGCATTAGTGGAAAGTGATCTGCTCTGTGATTGGCCCACATGTTTACATTGCTGGTTTTAGCATGCTGTGGTGGCCAAGGGATGGTGGGCAGGGCTTGGGGACTCATGGTACTGAGCTTGCCTCTGGCGAGGGTGGGATGGGGGCTGGTCCTTTACAGTTCCTATGGGCAGCGGGCTGGAATTCTTTGCCTTTTTCTGCTTACCCTCCTTTGGCCTTCCTCAGAGCCTGGCAGGTGGCAGTCAGCAGTCAGTTGCCAGCAGCCCGGTGCTCACACAACCTGCCTCTGTCCACTAAGCTTCAGGCCCTTCTTCTCCTCTTAGAGTACAGTGTCACCCCTTGGTCTCAGGGCTCTGGCAACTCTGTACTGGGAGTGTGCACATTGTGGAGAAGGAGCACAGGATGGGCCCCGAGATCACCACTGTGGTAGCTGCCCCAGCATGACCCTTTCCCAACTTCGCAGTGCTTGGGTATAAGACCTGGGGCAAAGTCCCATAACTTTAGTGGCCTTTGCTCTCCTGTAACAGGAAGGAGGAGCTGTCATCCAGAAGAGGATCTTTCCAGGTGTCTGAGAGGGTTGCGGCAAAAAAAACACTCAAGAAGTCATTATAATTGAATGAATTAGAGATACTTGCTAAAAAAAGAGTTGGCCTCGCAGAGCTGTCTTCCAGAGGATGTTCTTGTTGGCATCTGTCGGGACCCTTTGGTTAGTCCCATGCCTTTGTAGTTACCCTGCCATCCATTACCAGGCCTGTGTCCAAGGGTTGGGCCCTAATTTGACACACCCCTCAGCACCGCCTCCTCACTCTGGGCAGACACCCAGCCAGCATGTAAGGACTTGGGGAGCCACCATGAGGTGGATTCCCCACTGCCTGTCAGATCCTCCCTCTGGCGTGTCCTCCAGGCAGAACAGGGCCTTGTGGGTCTGTTCTGCCCTCACTTTGCTGCCCTGACAGAGGGAAGTAGCTGTGACCTGCTTTGTGGACTCTTTCCTGGCTGCCTCCTTCAGGGAGTTTTCCCCGCCCGTGCAGGAATCCTGGAGAACTGGATTCCACAGGGCAAGAGCCAGGGAAGCTGAAGCTAGACTGGAGGCAACAGGTGACAGTCTGGGCCTTTCAGAAGGTTTGCAGGGTGCGTCAAAGCCACGCTGAGGATGAGGATGGCAGACAGGAGTGAGGGCCTCTGAAAGCTGCTGCATCTTGGCTCTCAGGATACCTATTTTTCCCTGTCCTCCTTCAGAGGGCGTCTCAGACTCTGGCCTGCACAGCACATTCAGAGAAACAAAGGTCCTGCGTTGTCCCTTGGAAATGTGGTTTTCAGATTTGGGAAGAGCTGGTGTGGAAGTTGCACGTGATAGTAGTCAAGAATCCCGTGTGCTGGAGGCCATGGTTGGTAAGGGGAGATCATGTGGGACCTTCTCTCGCTTGTTCTTTCCGCCACCCTCTCCTATCACCTGTCCCTGGGGGACAGAGGAATCAGGACGAGTCCTTCCTAACTCCCTTGCTCCTCAGAGAGCAGCTGGGGCTGGGTGAAGGAAAAAAACTCTGGTTCTTGGGGCCACTGTGGGTGAGGCAAGATCCCGGGGAGGAGGAAGCAAAAGGAATGGACCAGAGAGAGGTGATGTGGCTGCGCTGGCTCCTGGGATGATTCCTGGGTTAGGAAACCAGACACTGCCAAGACTTCTGCCCACTTTTGCCAGATGTTCCATTGAGCTGATTGCCAGCTCCTGGTTCCTGGCCTTGAGATCTGAGTTGCCAGCTCTGGGAGAAGGAATGTTTTGAGAGGAGCCACGAGCTGTCTCACCTCCTCCATCCCTGCCTGTGCTCATGCCCGAAGCCCAGAGGCCGAGGGCACGTGGTAGAGCTATGAGCTCCATGGCCTCCGTGTGGTCCTGTGGATAGAACCAGTTGTGAAAATAGTTTCTGAGCTGGCTTGGGAGTTCTGAAACTCTTAATTAAAGCCAGCAGCTCCACAGCCTCTTAGCCCCTGTTCCTCTACTTACCTAGGACCCAGAAAGCCCTTTATTAAACCTGTGTATATACTTTGACTTCTAATTAGTGGAGAGTCCAGTACATACCCAGGGAATAGAGAGATGGAGATTAAGTCCAGGTAGGAAATAATGAACTATGTGGCTGCTGAAATTTAGCAAAGAGGATGGTGAGAGGGGGACGTATGAGTGGGAAGAAAACAGCAGCAATTTTCCACATCCTCACATTTGGAACTAAGTAGGAGCTGCACGAAGAGAACATGGGCTGGATGAGAGAGAGACTTTGTTAGCACATGTGATTCAGTAACAGGTTGTCATCGGAGAGGCATTCCAAGCTGTGTGGAACCTGTGGGCTTTCCATAAGGGCTCCAGGAGGAGATGCCTATCTATTGGAGGCAGGGAGTTGGCCTACCTGACCTTGATCTACTTCCTGTTGGAGCTGGAGTCGGGGAGGGACAGGTGGAGCAGGGCAGCAGGTGTGTAGCGTGAGACGAGGCATAGGTTCCTGCCTGCAAACCAGGGGATCTGGGGTAAGCATATCATGGGATGGATAGAGGCAGAAGTCCTTTCTGAAGCAAAAAAATTGGGAAGCCACACAGTTAAGTGCCTATGACCTCTAACACCTGCACCCTATCTGTCTGTCCTGAGAGAGATGCTGAGAGTCCCTTCCTAGGGTGGCCTGAGTTCTTGCCCTGAATAAAAATTGCTAACGGTTGGGCTGTCCAAGGCCCTGGGAACTTGAGCCCTTGTACATTTTTCACCATCTTACTCGAGAGCTCTCCATTTCTCCTGTGCTGCTGAGATGGGCCAAGACCTGCAGCATCTCCCTGCTTTATGCTCTGAGAGAGGATTGAGCTATTTATGGATATGTCTATCACCTCTGCTTGATTGTAAGCTCCCTAAAATTGTGCCACAGCTATCTGTGTCCTGGTAGTATTCAGATACGCTGGGACCCAACACCCACTGGGATCCAATGCTGTGGCTCAGGATGTGGGCCACTGACCCTGACTCTATGTTTTCCTGGTCTTCCTGAGTAGAACCATGCTGATATGGTTGGTGCCTGACAGCAGGCAGCCTCTCTGTCCTCAGGATGTACCGGCCCACCCATGGAGTCTGAACAGAGCCAGCCCCACAGGAGGGAGGACACTCTCTCTTCTCTCTACCCTGTGACTCTAAACCATTGTGTGGCTCTCTGCCCTGGCCCCATCTCCTCCCTGTTAGGCCCTGGCCATCTGTGGGCAGCTGTGTGTGGACTGAGTTTGGTGCCTGGTGCCGCTTGTACTCTGACCTACTCAGCCCTAAGCATGTCCTCTTCTTCCCCAGCTGATTGCCTAGTGCTTTTCAGGGGCTCTTGATTCAGTTCCTTTTTATCTTCCTGAGAGTTCTAAACCCTCATCTGTGGAGCCAAACCTGGCCGCACACGCGAATCACTTGAAGGGCTGAATCAGAACATCCAGGGGAGGAGCCAGGAATTTCTGTCTGAAAAGCTTCCCAGATGACAATTACAGTCAAGA
The DNA here is from genome assembly GCF_000260255.1 of Octodon degus. NCBI lineage: Eukaryota > Metazoa > Chordata > Mammalia > Rodentia > Octodontidae > Octodon > Octodon degus. Next base: position 13,943,730 of record NW_004524585.1, on the reverse strand, counting down.
GTGTGAACTCTGGAGCATGTTATTATGTCAACACTAAATTTCGGGGGTGTGTTTATATAGCAAAATATCCTAGTTCTTATGGGATTCAGGCCGAAGTATTTAGAGCAAAGTGTAGCTTACTGTCAAATGGTTAGGCAGAAGCAAGCACAAATTAGGGCCTGCAGGTGTAGAAAGGAGACTGGCTGTGGCGGACCTTTCCCAATTCCATCTGCTATCCAAGAAGCAGGTACTGGGAGAGAACACACAGACCGACCGGAGTACACAGCTCCAGGGGGTGCCACTCACTTGGTTTTTTTGCTGTGGTCAGGGAGTGTCATTTAGACAGAATGCAATGTGTGGGGTGCTCCCTGGAGGTGTGCACTAGCTAGCGCATTGCTGGCCCCAGGCAGCTCTTCCTGGAAGGGTTGTAGAGTACCCAAGACACAGGCCCTCACCAGGTACTAGGGATGGACCCCAGGACCTCTCCTGTACCGGGCAGATGCTCCCCACTGAGGGGTTGTTTGCTGCTTCACACGCTCCCTACTAGCCCTTGGTCTCTGGATGTCCTCTGTGTCTAACTGCCGCTTTCTGAGTCCTCGCTTCACCTTCGAGATTGGTCTCCTGGCTCTGCAGGGATGCATCTGTCCCACTCCTCACCGGGCCTCATCTGTCAGCATCGGGCTGAGTGAGTGCTGAGTCTTTGTGGAAGGAGCAGCTGCCAGGTTGGCCCCAGCCTGAGATCTGTCAGTGGGCCGGGCTTCCTTTCCTGCATGGCCGGGCTGGTCTAGTGGTGTCCTCTGGCCCAGAACCAGGGGGCTGGTGGTTAGAAAGAGGTAGCTTGTCTTTCCTCCGTCTGAATTCCAGTCTGGGAAAAGTCTCAGGCCCAGGCCTGACTGGACCACCCTCAAGCCTCTCCTTCTATTTCATTGAACTCTGGAGTCCTGAGAAATCTCACTTTGGGGAATTGGAGACTGTTAAAGCCAGCAGGCACTTCGTGTGGTTTCCCTACCCATTCATGCACCTGGATTAAAAATGCCCTGTCCAGTTTATTTGGAATCCTAACCCTGTGTTTCGAGGACCCTAAGGAAGGACATCACCTGTGTCCTTGTCACCTGGCTTCCATGTCTAAATATTTCTCACTGCCAGCAAGCTTGGCTCTTACATTGTGCTTCAAGTATGTGTTTTTCAGGGGAAACAAGATGAGTGTGAAACTTGAGGTTAGTGGGGTGACAGGTCAACAAACATGTCTTTTTTTTTTTTTAAATAGAAGTAAATATTTGTTATATTCTTAAAATTTTTATTGTTTTGATACAGGGTCTCACTATGGGGTTCAGACTCACTATAGTGATCCTCCTGTCTCAGTCTCCCCAGCACTAAGGATTACAGATGTGTGCCACTAGGCCCAGTTTCAGGCTGGCATGGTGCACTTGGGTATGGGAGCCCACAGTGCATGTGGTACCAGGGATCAAACTCGGAACCTTGCGCTTGTCAGGAAGGTGCTTAGACCACCGAGCTATCTTCCCAACTCAATAAATATGTCATTTTGATGACTATATTTTAAGGCCATGTTTGAGATAGGTGCAGTGGCCATTAGGAGTGGAGAGAAAGGGTCCAATCTAGGGGTTTAGAGAAGGATTTCTGCAAAGCATGGCATCTGAGCAAAGTCTCAGGAAGACTTGCGGGAGAGACACACAAGCAGTAGAGCTGGGAGGGGGTGCCCAGGAGTAGGAAGCCCCAGAAGCAAGTCAAATGCAGGTAATGAATGCTTGGAGGTAGAGGGAGACGGGAGATGCTGATAAAGGCCTTGCAGAGGAGTCAAATAAGAAGGCTTTGAAGGCTTTTAAGCAGAAAAATGAGATAATCAGATTTAAACCTTAGAAAGAGCCCTCTTGACTGCTCTGCAGAAAAAGCCTTGCCCTCTGAAGAGGGAACATCGGTGGGTGGAAGGGCTGTGGAAAGGCTATTGTCCTGGTCCAAATGGGAGGAGACAGGGACTTGAATTAGGACAGCAGTAGTTAGGATAAAGGGCTTGGGCCAGGGAGATAGTTCAATAGGACAGTGCCTGCCTGGCAAGTGGAAGATCCTGAGTTCAATTCCTAGTGCAAAAAAAAAAAAAAAAAAAAAAAAAAAAAAAAGCTGGTAGGGTGACTTGGGCCAGGAGGGAGGAAAGTGGGTGATGGCTGTTTGTCCATGTGGACTGTGAAACATGACAGTCCTGTGAATTTGAAGGAGTGATGCACATCTGGAGTCATCCTGTGACATCTGGAGTGATCATGTGAGTGGTACAGAGAGGAGACAAGACTAGAGATGGTCAGGCATGGGGTAGAGAGCAAACAGAGGGCTGAGGATGGATGCCTGAGCCAACACCAGCATTTCAGGGTGAGTAAAGGAGGACACAGGTGGGGGTGGAGAACAGGAAAGAAAATAATATTGTGAAACCAAGAGGCAGAAGGTGGAGGCCGACACAGTAGTGACTTCTGGCCAGGGGAATTGCCTCCTGAGTTGGGCAGCTGGGGCATTGTTGCTGAGCAGGTAATAGTGGGATGTTGGTGCAGATGCTGGATTCTAGTGAGTTAAAGGAATAGGGGAGAGTTTGGGAACAAGGGTGTCGTCTACTCTCTCATAAAACTGCGCGGGTCTCAGAAGGCAGAGAAAGTGGAGAGGACAAAAAGTCAAGGGAAGAGGTTGAGGATGTGGGTTTTATTTTGTTGTTAAGGCTGAAAGAGGTGTATTTGTGTGCTGGAATGTGAAACCGTTAAGAAGAGGTTGAAAATATGGAGAAGGGGAATCGACAGGACATTATTCCAGAGGAAATGAGTGGATGAGGCATGGGCACAAGAGAGCTGTGCCGCCACAGGAGATGGGCGTTTGCTCTCCCCTGAGACTAGAGTAGTATAGACAAGTTGGTGCTGAAAGAATGCGCAAGATCTTGAAAGATTGTTTCTGATTGCCTCAGTTCTTCTCTTCACAGTGATGCCCAACTAAGGCACATCTTAAAGTTCTTCTTATCCCAGCTCAGGCTGAAAATTCTCTGGATTAAAAGATTTAAACCCAGAGCTGGGCAGGCTGGCGCATGCCTGTCATCCTGGCACTGGGAGGCTGAGGCAGGAAGATGGAAAGTTTGAGTTCAGTATGGGCTACATAGTGAGACTTTGTCTCAACAGGTCCCAAGCTAGCAAAATGACTTAAGCTCGGTCTTGCTTTGAGGATATTTTTGTAGTCTCCTATCTGTAAAGTACTAGGCAAGAGGACTTTCATCTGAGCTATGCACATGCATTGAGCTCCTTTGCAGTTCATTCCTATGCACATGCAAAGAGCCAAGAGGCTAGGCTCTGGCTGGTGCGTCTTTGAGGACCTGCGTGCTACGTGCAGTTGTTGTCAGGGACCTGGGCCTGTGCCTGGCAGATACGCATGTGTCCTGCAAGGGGCGCTCAGGGGAAGGGAGATGCTGTCCTTATTTATTTTGAGTCTAGTGGAACTTGCCACTTAAGCATCTATCTGGAGCTGAGGGTAGAGGGAAACACCTGTAATCACAGAACTCTGGGAAGCTGAGGCAGGAGGATACCAAGTTCAAGTCCAGCTAGGACAATTTATCAACCCTGTCTCAAAATAAAAATTAAAAGAAGGGCTAGTGGCAAGATTCTGCGTTTAGGGCCAGCCAGATAGCTCAGCAGACTAAAGCACCTGCTTAGGCAGAGCACAGTGGCCAGGGCTTGATCCCTGCCATGGTGTGGTGTGGCGCCCCTGCCCCCACCCCCACCCCTGGGGCATGCTGAGACAGCAATTGAGACTGGGTGTGGTAGTGCATGCCTGTAATCCCAGCGCTTGGGAGGCTGAAAACAGGAGAATCACTATGAGTCAGATCTATGTAGTTAGACCCTGTAGACTTTGTAGTAAATACAAACAAACAAACAAAAAGATTCTGGGCTTAAAACACCAGTAACAACACACACAAGCTATCTGAACACACACAATCTTCCTGTTGGTGTTTTCAGTTTTGTAATTGTGAGGAATATCATATTAGGTATGTTTGTTACCTCTCGAGTGAAGCGGTACAACAGAAGGAGCCGCGTCTGATCGCCGTGTGCAGTTGTGTCCCCTCTGCTGCCAAGCTCAGGTTGGAAGTGACTCCTGCACACACAGCCTGCCCCACTCTAATCCCCACCCCCATACACACAGGCCCATGGTCCTTAGCTCTGCTGCAAACTAGAATTTTCTGGGGAGCTTTTGAAAATACCTTTGGCCTACTGTGGACCAATGAAATCAGAATGTCTTGGGGGTCTACAGGAATGAGTCCTTTTGAAAAGTTCTGTATTTGTAGTACACAGATAGGAGGAGAGGCCTAGTCCCCCTGACCTGGTTGTTACCTCTGGTTTGCATGCTGTAGCTTGAGAAGCAGAAGACACCAATGTTGGCACCCATGGAGAGGGCTGTGCCTCTGAGGTGGCTGGCCTGGCCTGGGCCCCTGGCTGGCTTCCTAGGGGCTGGTGTGTTGGTACCTGTGGCCTTTCAGGCACTCTTGTCTCAGCTGGTGGTGAACTTCGTTTTATTAAACTTATAGGTGTATTGGGGGAGGATCCTAGCGCAGTTTGAGTAATCCAAAAGGTCTTAACAGGGCCCCACGGTACTTTTCATTTACAGCTTTATTAGTGTAACTGACATATAGATTCACATTTTTTTTTTTTGGCAGAACAGGGGATTGAACTCAGGCCCTTGCACTTGCCAGAGAAGCACTTATTCCACTGAGCCATCTCCCTGTCCCTAATTGACATACAATAAACTGTACATATTTAAAATGTACAATTTGATAAGTTTTGACAGATGAGATGGATGAGACAATCAACGCAAGCAGGATAACAAGCGTATTTGCTCCTCACCCCTTAAAAATTCCCTTGTGCACCTTTTTTAATCTTTCCCTCTTCCCACTCTTTCCCCAGATAGCCACAAACACTGATCTGCTTTTGTCACTGTAGACCAATTTGCATTTTCTAGAATTTTGTGTAAGTGGAATTGTAGGTAGTTATACTCTTTTGTATGGATTGTTTTAATTAGAGAATCACCCTTTTTTGGACAGAGTCTTTTTGAGACAGAGTTTCACTATGCAGTACAGGCTGAACTTGAATTTACTTTCCAACCCAGGCTAGCCTTGAACTCACAGCCATCCTCCTGGCTCAGCCTCCTGAGTGCTGGGATTATCATCTGTGTTTCTGCATTTGTCAATCATTTATTCCTTTCATTGCTGAGTAGTATTCAATTGTAGATCTGTAGACATATCATATTTTAAAGATCCATTTGCCTGCCAATGGACCTTTGGGTTACTTCCAGATTGGGTTGTTACAAATAAAGCTTCTGGGAATATTTGTGTACAAGTTTATATGGACTAATGCTTTCATTATTCTTGCATAAGTAGATAACAAAGCCTTTGCACTGAGTTACATCCTCAGCCCTTTTTAAGGTTTTAATTTTGAGACAGAATTTCACTTTGGAGGACTTAAACCCAGAGGGGCAGAGCTGAAGTCTTCTTTGAGGACAGCCAGGGGGGTTGAGTCTCTGTTTTGATACCTAATAGCACTAAGTTGCCTAAACTAGGCTGGAACTTGCTGTCCTCCTGCTCCAGCTTCCCAGAGTGCACCACCATCGTGATGCCAGGATGAGCCCAGGGCTTCACACATATTAAGGGCCCCACCATTGTCAGCTCTCAAGTGCTGTGCTCTTTAAACTGAATGAAGACACCTTACTTCCAGCTTTTCATCCTCTCTCTCCTTGGGGAAGGTTCGCAGCACTGGTCATCCAGGTTCCGTGTATTTCTATATGCTCACTGGACTTCTTTAAATTTCAGGTCGCAAGACTCTCTCAGGCCTCCTGGAGATAAAATATGTTCTCGAAGGAGGTGTGGAGGGTAGAGAAACAGTGGGCAGAGCAGGGGCCAGGAATGCTTTCAGCTGCCCTGCACTGGGCTTGGGCTGGTGCATCCCTGAGGACCTGTGTGCTGAGTAGTACAGGATGAGAGTTAGGGCCAGGTCTGGGGACGTGGTCAAGTGCACAGCGGGTGGACAGATGGAATAAGGAACAGTCTGGCATCACCTTCTTCTACTGTCTTTCTCTTTCTTTCCTTTTGTTACTAGCACTGAAGAAATAGGCAGCAGCTCAGATTCTGTCCATGACATCTAGCGATGGATATTCTGTCCTGTGACTGACTGGCTTCTCTTGCTTGCAGGTGCCCAGACATCATGCCCCAGCCTTCCAGGCCTGACGCTGGCAGGAAGTAGAAAGCTTCTTTGTCTCTCGTGCCCCTGTCCTCACCATGTCTTCAACTCAAGGCAGTGGGGAGCACTGGAAGTCCCTCGAGTCAGTGGGCATCAGCCGCAAAGAGCTGGCCATGGCTGAGGCCCTGCAAATGGAGTGCGATGCTCTGTCCCGACTCCGGCATGACAAGGAGGAGAGCAGGGCCAAGCAAAACACGGAACACTCTCTCATCAACTGGGACGAGCCCGTCTTAGACTTCTTCAGCAAGCCAGCGGGGAGACGGAATGACCTCAAGCTCTTGCGCGGTCTCTCTGGCTCTGATCCTACCCTCAATTACAACTCCATCTCCCCACAAGAAGAACCACCCAACCACTCTACTCCCCAGGGCCCTCAGCCTGGCCCGGATCCCTGGCCCAAAGGCTCTCTGTCTGGAGACTATCTCTACATTTTTGATGGTTCAGATGAGAGGCCCTCTTTATCCCCAGGACCAGCAGACCCAGATGGCTCTTGCAAAAAATTGTCCCCACCCCCTCTGCCTCCTCGAGTCTCTATCTGGGACACACCTCCCCTGCCTCCCAGAAAAGGGTCTCCCTCATGCTCCAAGATCTCTCAGCCCAATGACATCAACACTTTTTCTTTGGTGGAACAACCACCAGGTAAACTACTGGGCCATCAAATCCTAGAAGAGGAAGAGCTGCCAGGAGGTGGAGGGCGGGGGTACCTGCTGGGATCTGTAGACTACGACGGAATCAATGACACAATCACAAGGCTCAACCTGAAGTCAACCTATGATGCGGAGATGTTGCGGGATGCCAGCAGAGGCTGGAAAGAAGGCCGAGGGCTGCTGGACTTCAGCAAGGACACCCCTGGAAAACCCGTGTCCCGGAGCAAGACCATGCCCCCTCAGGTGCCACCCCGAAGTTATGCTGCTCGCTACAGCAATCGGAAGACTACAACTCCTAGCAAGAACCGCCGGATTTCTGCTGCTCCGGTGAGGCTCTTATTATGTTTCTTCTGTGCCTTTTCCTCCTGAATCACTCAAAAATGAGGACCAGTCCCTCTTTCTTGCTGTTGCAAATTTGACTCTTCCAGGTGCTCACCCCCTAGCATCCTCTTCTCCCCTCATTTCTGCCATCAGGACCCTGGGCCTGGGTAGAGAGAAGTACTAGGTAGGCTGGACCTGGGAGCTGGGACGACAAACACCAGTAAAGGTTCAGCTCTTACTCGGAGCCCTCCTAGGCAGGAGCTGTTTTGGTTGCTAGCTGCCTCTTCCTGGTATAAGGACTGAATTGGGGGTCAGAGGAGTCCTTGTTGACTGTGGCCCTATAGACTCGAGGAAGTTGCTTCCAGTTGCTGAGGCCCTGCTGTGCCAAAGTAGAAGGCATCACAGAGGGAAAAAAATTCATTGCCTGCAGAAGACAGCAAAAGTAAGCAAGGACCCTTAACAGCTCCTTTCTGCCCCTTTTATACTCTATCTAGGCCACTGGGATTAGGGCTGTTCACACCTATTAGTAGAGTGATCAGTAATCACACACCCTTAATCCCAGCAGCATACATTCCAGATTCAGCCACCTCTGAAAAGCCCCACCTATGAGTGCCGGAGGCTTTTGGGGGCCCTCTAGACATGAGCCATAACAATGCCTTACCACACTAAACCTGGCTAGAACTAGGCATTGAACCCAAGGCCTCACACATGCTAGGCATGTTCTCTGCCACTGAGCTACATCCCCAGACCTTTTCTTAATTTTGCTAGATAGGGTCTTGCTAGGTTGCCCAGGCTGGCTTCAAACTTATGATGTTCTTGCCTCAGCCTCCTGAGTAGCTGAGATTGTAATCACGTGTTACCATGCCTGCTTAACCTCACTTAACTATGTTTTTGTTTTTTGTGCTATTGAAGATTGAACACGTAGCCTTCACACTGGGGCTACATCTTCAACTCTTTTAAAATTTATTTATTTATTTATTTTTTTGCGGAACCGGGGATTGAACTCAGGCCATTGTGCTTGCCAGGGAAGTGCTTATTCCACTGAGCCACCTCCCGGGCCCCTCTTTTTTAATTTTTTAATTATTATTATTATTGTTTTTTCTGAGACAGGGCCTTTCTATGTATTCAGGCTTGAACTCACTAGGGCAGGCTGGTCTTGAACTCATAGTGACCTTCCTACCACAGCTTTCTGAGTGCTGGGATTACAGGTAGGTGACACCGTGTCTGTTTTTTGTTTTTCTGGTCTGAGACAGTATCTCACTAATTTTCTGTGTTGCTCAGGTTGAGCTCCAACTTGGGCACTTCTGCCTCAGCCTCCCAGAGCACTGGAATTATAGGTGTGTGCCTCTGTGTTTGGCTTATCTGAGCCACTAGTAAGCACACAGTTTAGTGGAATTCAGTACAGTCAAATTGTTGTCAATCTTTACTGTTATCCATCTCTACTATTCCCAGTGGAATTATTTGGAAGTTTTTCAGTAGCATAGTGATAATTTGGCTTGGATCCACATGGAGTGGAAAGTAGCCCTGCCAAGTACACAGACTCTGTGTTGTACCACAGGTGGTTCCTGCTTCAGTGTGTTTCTGGCTCAGGCAGCATTGCAGATCGCCATGGAGAGGACCTGAAGGCTGTTCTGTGTTTCACTCTGGACCTCCAGAAACTGAGTGCAAGGAGTCAGGAGGCTTCCCACCTGGGCCTGATGGGTCACGCGTGTAATCCCAGCACTCTGGGAGGCTGAGGCAGGAGGATGGGAAGTTCAAATCTAGCCTGGGTGATTTAGCAATTTCATGAAACCCTATCTCAAAATTTTAAAGGGGTTTGGGGGGCCCAGGGAATATAGCTCAGTGGAAAGGCCTAGGGTCCAATCCCTAGCACAGAAAAAGAAAAGAGGAAAAAAGGACCCTCATGGCTGAGGACTTTGTTAGCAGCTTATCAAACCATCTCACTCCATCCCTGTCTCCTCCTTGACCATTGTCTGAAGAATCTGGGACTTTCCCACCTATCCTCCAACCTTCGGGATCTGTCCCAACTCCAAAAACTCCACAGTTCTCCTTCCCCTGATTCTACCAAGAACCAGCTGCAGCTCCAGAGCTCAGGCTTTTTAAAGGCTCTGCTGTGAGAGGTGGGGCTGCTCCCACTATTTATAGGGCTAAGAGAGTCCTGCTGGCACAGAGCGGGGACTGCTCACCAAAGCAAGCCACCCTGGTCGGTGATCACCTCCGTCCTCGCTGGCTCTCCTGTTCCCCACCCCTGCGCAAGTATCATCAGAGTTCTGAGAGGGAGTTTGATCTGGATCTCCTTGAAGAAGTGAGGGCAAAACCAAAAGCTCTTGCCAGTTCCAAGGGGAGAAATGCGGCCTTGGTCCTCCCCACCTCAGCTCAGTGCAGGGACTCAGCCCGCCAGGATTGGGGACCCTTTGAGCCTTCGGCCTATACCCCCACCCCGCCTTCGCCAGGCCTCCAGCCGGAGTGACCCTCCTTGTCCCAGGCCTCCTGAGCCATCTCTGGAAATGGCTGGCTCCAAATGCCAGCCTGGTACGCACACTGCCAGGCTCTGCCTGGCAGACTCCCGCAGCCAGCATCGGGTGCTGCCACCAGGGCCTGCCAGCCGGGGAAACGTAAGTGCCTTTTGTTTTCTTCCGGTGCTAGTGAGTGGTACAGAAAGGGCATGAAAATGGCCTTCAGTAGCCATTCTGTTCTCTCCCTCTCCTGCTTTCTCCTCCCTCCCATCTCTTTTTGTCTCTCGGTTTCTTTTGAAGGTTAATTGCTGACAGTGGTGCTATTGTTTTGACTGGGACATGGGCACTGTTGGCAGAGCCAGGGCCTCACGTGCCAACTGTCCCCACTGCTGTGCTTGCCTCTGTGTGGCCCTTCCTCTACCCACACACCCGGAACGAGGCATAGGTGCCCAGAGGAAGCCCTGGGGACAGTCACAGGAGGAGCTCAGTTGTGTCCTCTGTCCTGAGGCCAGGATGAATAACAGCAGCCAGTGAAGAAGATGGGAGGTGCCTGGAGGTGGTCGCACTGTGTGTATGCTCAGACCAGAGTGTGCACGCAGGCACACACACACATGCGTGCACATGGGCGCACACATACACCCCCCACCCCTCCCCTGCAGCTGCCTGGTCCTGTTGCTTTCACTGGATACAGGCTTGGACTTCATATTCAGGGAAGCCTCATTCCCTGTGTGGCAGCCCTGGCAGGCCTGTCACTTGCGCCCCCATTTAGGACCCCTTCTGGGGTGGGGGTATAGCAGATGAGAGCCTTGTCTCAGTGTCCTGGTTATACACACATTCTCTAGGAGAGGAAGTGAGGCCAACCAGGGCAGGCTCCCTGATATTCCAGCCATTCAGAACCAGTAAGTTCTGGAGCTGACAGGAAGGAGCCCAGCCTTCCACCAGGTTCTGTCCTGCCCAGACTGCTGTTTTAATACTCTTCCTCAAATAGTGCCTACCAAGAAGGCATGTGTGTCTGAGTCATCCTCTGTGGAAGGGTTCTCAGTCTCTCTCTACATCAGGTCCCTGGGGTTTCCTGTGGATATTGAGGCTTTTGCCTAGGGTCAAGCCTCCCCAGGGGCCCTTTCAGCCACCAGCCTTTGGGAGCCAGCCTGAAAGCCCTTACCCTATAGTGGCCCTACACTGCCTGACTGCACTGGGCTGGTCGGATGCATCTCCTTATGGAGAAGGTATGACCTCTCCTGTCCATGGTACCCAGCCTCCATTCTTAGCCCAAGCTTTGCCTCCTCTTTTTCAGCTTGTCTTTTTATCTGCTAGAATGGCAGATAAATGTATGTGTGGATTCTCCCAATTTCTTGTGCTGTGTTCATTTTGTTGAGTAGCTAACACATCTTTGCCCCTGGAGTCTGTCAGAGCTGGGAGTCTCTTCAGGGGTGGGATGATGCCATGAGGGAAAAGGCACTGAGTCAGCTGCTCTTTCCTTCAAGGCGGGCTCCCGTCCCCACACCGTCACCAATGGCCACGAGCTGTTTGAGGTGTCAGAGGAGAGAGATGAGGAAGTTGCTGCATTCTGCCACATGCTGGATGTGTAAGAATTAATGGGACAGAGGGCTTGGAGGGTGTGGGGGCTGGGGAGAAGGGTCACCCATTTCTGAGCTTTCTTTCTTAATATGGAAGAACCATATTAAATGACATAGCTATGAGAGGCTTCCTATTTCAGGTGTCTGCAGCTGTTTTACCATTTTAGGACTTTCTCATTTTTTAATAAAATTCTTGAAACCTCATCTTGCAGTTCATTTACCCACTAGGAGGATGTAGCTCAGTGGCACAGTGCCTGCCTGGCAAATGCAAGGTCCTGAGTTTGATTCCTGGTACCAAAACCAATCCAGTTACCCACCTCACTTTTGACTCAGGCCCTCAGTTTCCCTTAGAAGCAAATGCACTCCAGGTGGCGATAAGAATTTCTCTTGAACCAAAAGAAAATGGAAATGGAGGGCCAGAGGGATAGCTCAGCAGATTAAGTGCCTGCTTAGGCAAGTGCAGGGACCAGGGTTCAATACCCAGGACCACATGCCCTGCTGGCCCCGCTCCTGGGCGTGCTGAGCTGACTACTGAGTGCAGACATGGTGGCATGCATCTGTAATCCTAGCACTGGGGAGACTGAAAACAGGAAGATCACTACGAGTCTGGGCTGTCAGTGAGATCCTGTAAAAATATACATTAAAAAGAAAAGAAAAGAAAGAGGAAAATGGATTCGTAAAAATCTATAACTTCCTTTGAGAAGTTTGGTTTTCCAAATTGTCTTGTGCTCCACTGAAGTATTGTACAGTTTGAACAGAAATGGCAAGAACAGTTTCCTAGAGCCGCCTCCCCACTGCCCTGACCTGGCCTGCAGCACCAGAGGGCCTGGCTGACTGGGGACAGTAGGGACCCTGGGCCTCAAGGTGGGAGGGTCCCTGGAGGCCTATTGTCACCTGCTCTCTGAAGGCGCAGTGAAGGTCCTTCTTCCTCTCCTGCTCTACAGCCTCCGATCAGGCTGTGACATCCAAGATTACTCCCTCACCGGATATGTCTGGAGTGCTGTCACTCCGAGCCCCGAGCACCTTGGGGATGAAGTCAACTTGAAGGTGACTGTGTTGTGTAGCAACCTTCGGGAGCCACTCACTTTCACCTGTAACTGTAAGTTAGCTGGGGAAGGTTCGGGACATGCCTTGAGGTGGCACGTGGTGATTAGTCTGTGGGATCCTTTGGTCTCCATTCCCATCAGTCCTTGTGCCTGGATAAAGGGTATTAGGGAAGGTCCTTGGGGGATGGGGTCCAGGGCCACAGGCCCTCTCCCTACCCCTAAATGTTTTGCTTTGTTGGTGATGATGCTGGTGAGGCTTAGCTGGGGGTGGAGAATCAAGGTGGGGAGGTTGAGCCTTGCCTGCCCCATGAGCAAAGATGTTACTCCCTGTGCCCTCCCAGGTTCCTCCACTGTAGACTTGCTCATCTATCAGACTCTGTGCTACACTCATGATGAACTGAGGGAGGTGGACGTGGCGGACTTTGTACTAAAGCCCTGTGGGCTGGAGGAGTTCCTGCAGAAGTGAGTGAGCTGGCTGAGGCTGGGGAAATTCCGGGTGGAGGCAGCAAGTGCTGGGTGGGGAGGAGGGTGCCGGGGACGGCAGGGTGGCGTGAGGCTTGGGGCTGACAGCTCTGCAGTCAGGACGCCTGCTTTCTCTGCACTCTGCTGGCTGGCTATGTTGTACTTTCCTCAGGAGTTCCATCTTCCAGCAGGGTTGGCTGGATTTTGAGCCAAATCTGCTGTGGAAAGAACTTAGAACTGGGGTTAGGCAAAGGCAGATCCGATCTGCAGGCAGACTTCTGCTTGCAGAGAGATGAGTATACTTGGGGTCAAGGTGGGGGGCTGAGGGGGGTTGCTTCTGCTCTCGAGGATGTGTGTGGTGTCTTTCAGGGCCAGGGGAACAGCAAGTCTGGGCAAAAATGCCCTGTGGAATCTGGAGAAGTTACAATTGCTCGCTCCCCTTCCCCTGCCAGCAGCCATCCCCTGCTGGCCTATGCAGCTAGCTACCTCCTCCCCAGACTGCCTTCCAGCTCTTCCGCAGCCAGGACCCTCTGCAGAAGGCAGTCTCCCTGGAAAGTGTGATGGGGACCAGCTGAGGCAACCCCCTTTCCACTGCCCTGGTGAAACTTCACCCCTCAGTTGGTATTGCTATGTGACAGTAGACTGATAAGGCTGGCTACTGCCTACTCAGTCCTGCCAATTGGAGGAAGTCCCAATGTGTCCCCTCATGCCTTTCCTCTCTTGTATGCTTGTCCAGATGCACCAAGGGTCATCTAAGACCTGAGCATGAGAATCTGGCTGCAGACTGAGTTCTTGGTTGATTTCTTCAACTTTAGGGGAGTTGTAGGGCTCTCTGTTGCCTCCATATCATCATCTGGAGGTGGGGGGGGGGGAAGAAAAAGGGCAGACCTTGTGTAACTCGTACCTTCCAGTAGAACCCTTGTGGTAGTTGTATCCCTGCTTCTCATAGGGGAACAAGGAAGATCCCTGAATGCAGGGTCACCCAGCACTGTTAGGGTGCAGTGAGGGGTAAATTGGACTTTTTTTTTTTTTTTTTTTTTGGAACCAGGGATTGAACTCAGGTCCTTGCGCTTGCCAGGCAAGTGCTTATTCCACTGAGCTATCTCCCTGGCCCTTGGACTCTTGATAATGCCATTACCCTGGTTTGAATTTCAGCTTTCAACTTACTTGTTGTGAAGCTTGACCCTCTGGTTCTCCTGTAAGGAATGGCAAGGGCTTGGGTTGGAGGAGTAGCTTAGTGGTAGGGCACTTGCCTAGCATGTGTAAGGCCCTGGATTTCATCCCCAGCACCTTAAAAGAAAAAAATGGTGTAGGTTCAATGTGGAAAGGACCTCAAGAGCAGTCACTAAGTACTAGCAGGAAAGAATCAGCCTACAGAGAAGACTTGTTGGGACTGTGGATTAGGCAGCGCCATCAGGAAGCTGTTGGGTTCCACCTTTCTGTTGAGACCTGGGTGGAATGCCTTAGGGTGGGACAGGGACAGTGATGCTGGATCGTGCCCTCTGCTCTGTCGTGTCTGCACACAGAGAGGAAGGCCTATCCACAGGGAAGGTCAAGCAAGCCCCAGGGACCTGTGGTCATGGCTTCTGCTCCAAGATAACCCTCCCCCGGAACACACATGTGAAAGCACAGTTCTGTATACTGGTCTACCTCCCAAGCTCCTGACGTGTGACAGCTGCCCTGAGGGGGTATGAAGGACCCTCTGTGGGTTCTAGAAGCTGCAAGTTCCCCAGAAAATCCTCTGGGTTTCTATCCCTGCATGGCTGGAGGAGCTGAGGCTGAAGGGGAATGTTGTACTTCTGGGCCAGGATGCAGGCTGATTTCAGATAAGAACCTTGAGACAGCCCTAGGGGAGGGTTGGGTTTCCTGCCCTCTCCTTCACCCCCACCACACTCTTCCTTCCTTCCAGACCCTCCCGCCAGGCCCTGCTCACCACCCAACCTCTCCATCCCCAGGTTTTGGCTGCACTTCAGGCTGAGCAGTTTGGGGCCCAGATTGGAGGCCTGGCTCTCTCAGGGTATAGAGTACCCTCTATGTCCTAGCTGGATCAGGACTGGCCCAGGTCCCTGCACCTTCACCAGCTTCTGTATGTCTCCTTTCCCCTTGTCTCCCCTCCCCACACCTCCATTTCTGCTCTAGATTCCCAGCTCTGTTAAGGAAGGAAGTCCATTTCCGGCTTCTGTTCCCTATCCTGGGCCTGGCTTAGGCCTATAGTGCTAGCATGGAGGTGGAACTTGCTCTGCCCTTCCTCTCTGTGGTTTTCTTTCTGATTAGGGTGATCTGGGGAGAGAGATTGCATGGCAGACTCCATAGGCTTTCTTTGAAACTGGGGTCTTCTGTATGGACACATAGTAGAAGGAATTGCACACACTTTTTAGGAGGTCCGTGGAGATTTATGTCATGAATTGCAATGGGGAGAAGCAGAACTTGAACGGGGACAACAGGTCTGGACTCTTGGTGGGATTGCTTTGTTTGGCCTCAGCAACCTAGTTGGTGACAAGGACAGAGGGTGGGAACACCAGAGCCTGGGTACAAGCCAACTACTTGGTTGTCCCTACACTGACACCAAGACAATGAGGTCTAAGCAACTGTCCCCAAAGGGTCTTGTGCATTCACCACTCTCTGTAACAGTTCCCACCTCAGGAACAAACAAGTAATAACAACACAACTAATAGATACCTGAACAGTCAGTATTTGTACAGCCCAATGGTTAAATGGTATAGATAGCTTTTGTTTAGATAGAGCCCCATGCCTTCCTGCAAGCTGTACCATAGCATTTTCCAGGAGCCGAGGGCAGTGCCTACAGCACAGACCCTACCAACCTCCTCCACCTTCTTCTGGCTTCTCTCTCCTCAAGGATGAGGTACCCATCTCCCTTTCCACTGTGTCTCCAGGATGCTAACAGGCTTGTCTCTCACCCTGCCAGCAAGCATGCTTTGGGCAGCCATGAGTACATCCAATACTGCCGCAAATTTGACATCGACATCCGGCTACAGCTGATGGAGAAGAAGACCACACGCAGTGACCTGGCCCGCACGGTTTGTGTGGGGTGGTTGATGGTTGCACAGAGCCAGGGAGGTGGCAGGGACAGAGGTTGCTGTGAAACACATTAGGTGGGACTGGGCTGAGATAAGGGCACCACTCCTACTGAACAGGATGCTTTTCATACAGGTAAATGATGACCAGAGCCCCTCCACCTTGAACTACCTCATCCACCTACAAGAGAGGCCAGTCAAACAGACCATCAGCAGGTGAGAGTGGGTACCATGTAGGGCATGGCCTGGAGAGGAGCCATGAGGGGACCCAATGGATACTTGTGTCTGCCTGATTCTCTGTGAGGACTAAAGGATTCTTGCAGGTATCTGAGATTGGGACCTGAGTCTTGTGGGGGAAGGTCCCCACTCCATGGGAGATGGTCATGTTTTATCCCTTGCCCTCATTCTCCAGGTGAGAGGTGACAAAGAGAAAGGACTCCCTCTCTCCATCTTCACTGGAAATGGAAAGAATAGGAACTCCTTTGAAATCAGATCTTGATTCTTAAGCAGAGCAGGAACAGGAAAGGAATAGGTTCTCCTGGGCAATGGGTATTTTGTGACCTCTCCTGTGATCTTTCTCTGCCCCCAACTCCCCAGGCAGGCCCTGAGTCTTCTGTTTGACACGTACCACAATGAGGTGGATGCCTTCCTACTGGCTGATGTGAGTACCCCTCTGGGCCCTTCTTCTTCCCCAGGCTTTCTGGGATGGCCAGCACCAGGAGGGAGCTGGGCAGAGCTCAGCAGCGACTCTCTTATCCTCTAGCTCATGGGCGAGCCAAGACCATGCTGGCGTTTGAGCAGCAGGCAAGCATGTAGAAAGCGAGCTGCCCAAATTACAGGATGCTAAAACAAATCCACTGTGAGCGATCTTCAAAAATAATCCTTGCCAGGTTGATCCAGTTGTTCATCCTGGACTCTCTCCTTTGAGGAAACTGGGCATTGTGTCCAGCTCACCCTTTGCCCACTGCCAGAACCCCCATCCAGTGGCCTCTGCTTGAAGCTTTGCAGGGAGGAGCAGAGTGTTCCTGGGCGTGCGTTCTGCCATGTTCTGGCCCTGTGCTAGCAGCTGCTGAGGCAGTGAAATGAACAGCTTGTCTTAGCCTTTGGGGAGCTTGGGTTAGAAAAGTGCAATAATACCTTAAAGCTTTTAGTAGATGGAAGATGTCAGTCAGCTAATGAAGGATGACTGGAGGGCCCAAAGAGGTCCCACTGGCAGCAAAGGCTTTGGGAAGAAGGGAGGATTTCCCCTGGTCTCCCAATTGAAATTGACAAATGTAAGCCAGGCATGGTGGCACCCACCTATAATCCAGGACCCTAGGAGACTGAGACAGGAGGATTCCAATTTTGAGCCCCAGCTAGGCAATTTATTGAGACCCTATCTCAAATTTTAAAAAAACATAAAAAAAGGCTGGGGATGTAATTCAGTGTGAGGATCCTGAGTTCAAGTACTAGTACCAAAATACACAGATGTACAGACATGAATAATTAAGGAGAATACTGCAGAAGAGTCCAGATAAGAAAGCCACAAGAGCCGAAGTATAGAAGGGAGGTTAAGAGTGCAGCAGTCTATGGAAGGAGGTGTGGCCTGGAAATTCTGAGGCAAAGATTCTGAGAATAGGTCTGAGTGGGCAAGTGGGGCCTTGGCAAGGTCTCTCTGGTGTCCCTGCTAACCCTGTGGGTTGATTGTCTTAAAACTGTTGGCCCTGACCTGTTCCCATCCATGTGGAAGTAGACTGTAGACTGTGGGTGACAGGCAAGGTCTGAAGGACAAGGAGGGGATTGGGGCGCATGGGTGGGCATGGCCTATTTCACTGTGAGGGCAAGACTGTTTGCTGATGCTGAGTTTGGAAATGAAACATGCGTTGCACTAGCTCCCCTTCCAGTCATCAGAGCCTATACTGCTGACTCCTTCCTTCAGTGTCTTGGAGGGGGAGCAGAGGTCTGGTCTCACTGTGCAGCCTCCCACAGGGGGACTTCCTGCTGAAGGCCGACAGGGTGGTCCAGTCTGTCAAGGCCATCTGCAATGCCCTGGCTGCTGTGGAGACCCCAGAGATCACCAGTGCGCTCAATCAGCTGCCTCCCTGCCCCTCAAGAATGCAGCCAAAAATCCAGAAGGTAAGGAGGCCCTGGGCTCCTCTCTCTACCTCTGTTGCCTATGCTTAAGCTATCCAAGCGCAAGAGTGGTTGTGACATGGTGCCAAGCATGTCCCCTCATCCAGATCTGCCCTGGGGGCCTGCTTTTATGAATCCAGGCGGCAAAGGCTTTATTCCCAATCACCGAGGCATCACCTGACAGTTTGCTTATCCATCAATGTGCAAAACCAAACTGGGAAGAAAAAAATCTCCTGAGAGGTGAAGGGCTCAGAGCTGCCACAGTGGGGGCTGGGCACTATGCAGACAAAGCCATGGTGCTGTGGTCCTCCGAGGAGAGCCCGAGTGTGAGCTTTCACTAGGGTGGACACAGTGATGATTTTTATCCATGCCACCTCACTCCATCCATCCTGTGGCTGTGGTACAAACCATTACGCTATCCTCCCTGGGGAACTGCTGCTCCTCACATTTCAGCCAGGGTTGACCCAGCTGAGTGCAGCTGTGGAAAGCCTCCCTTGCAGCTGTGATGGAAAAAGCTGTGGCCCAGAGGCTCACTCCTCCTTTCTGCTCAACAGGATCCCAGCGTCTTGGCAGTGAGGGAAAACCGAGGTAAGGCGACCGCTCTCCTGTTGCATCCAGTAGGGGCAGGTGCAAATGCTCGCTCTGCCCCGATTCCTCCTTCCCCTCGGCCCCCTTGATTTATGCCGCAGCTTTCCTGCTGTGTGTGCACACTCGTGTGCGTCCCTAGGAGGTGTGGTTGCAACTACAGCCCACATTTCTTTCCGTAGATCATTTTCCCATTATTTTCACTGGTCATTTGCTTCAGTGGCCCCGAGAGAGGATGATGAGGCCGGCTAAGTGGGGTGGCAGGCAGGAGGCCAGGCAGAGCCCGTCTTTCCTCCCACAGGTGGAGCAGGTGGACGCTTCTCCAGTTGGCTCACACCCCCTGCATTCCCTAATCGAGAGTGGGCCTTGGGAAAGGATGAGCTTCATCACTGGGATTTCTCTAGGATTCCCCTGTGCAAACATCTAAGCAGAAATTTGCCCTAAATCCCATATCACTGGGATTTGGCAGGGAGTATTTCGGGAATTTAACCTAGGGTGTTGTGTATAATGCTAGGTAAGCATTCCACATTGCGCTATATCCCCAGCCCTAGACATTTTTATTTTTATTTGGTTTTTGAGACAAGGTTTCACTTGTAGTCTAGGATGGGCTTACACTTGAGCTCTTCCTGCCTGTGGAAGCCTCCTAAGTAGTGGGGGTTTTTAGAGATGTGTGCTACCATACTGAGCTGTATCACTGGGATTCTTACAGGGATTCTCGGTCTTTGAGACTAAACATTGTCCCAAAATGTATTTTGAGTGCCAACATAGAATTATTGATGTTTTCTTTTATTACAAAAATTTTTTTGGTGGTACTGGGTATTGAATTTATTTGGTGGTGCTGGACTTTAGACATGCTAGGTAGGCTTTCAGTCAATAAGCCACCCATCCCCCACCCCAGCCTCTCAGCTTTTTTTTTTTTTTTTTTTTTTGCAGTAGTGGGGATTGAATTCAGGACCCTGTCCCTTAGTTTTTTTTTTTTGTTTGTTTGTTTATTATTTATTTTTTTTATTTATTACATTTATTTATTGTGTGTGTGTGTGGCCAGCTCAGCCCACCAGGGGGCGGGGCTGGCTGGCATGTGGTGCTGGGGGATCGAACCGCGGTTCCTGTGCTTTGCCAAGCTTGTTTCAAGTAGGTGCTTTAGACCACTGAGCCATCTCTCCAGCCCCATCCCTTAGTTTTTTTAAATTTTTTTTGTAGAACCAGGAATTGAACTTAGGCCCTTGCACTTGCCAGGCAAGCACTTATTCTACTGAGTCATCTCCCCAGACCCCCTCAGCTTTTTTAAAAAAGATACTCCTGCTAGTTTTTGCTTTACCAAGAGATAAACTTTTTTTTTTTTTTTTTTTTTTTTGCGGAACTGGGGATTGAACTCAGGCCCTTGCGCTTGCCAGGGAAGTGCTTATTCCACTGAGCCATCTCTCCGGCCCAAGAGATAAACTTTTTAAAAATTTATTTATTTATTTATTTATTTATTTGGTATAGGGTCCTGCTACGCAGCTTGAACTCATAGTGATCCTCCTGTCTCAGCCTCCCCAGGTCTGAGATTATAGGTTTGTGCCACCACACCTGGTTTCAGTAGCTGGCATGGTGCAGGGCCAGCGTGGCATGCAGTATCAGGGATCACAGCCAGGTCCTTGTGCTTGCCAGGCAGGCACTTAAACTGCTGAGCTATCTCCCTGATCCCCGAGAAATAACTTTTTAAAAAAAGCTGCTTGTTGTGGTGGTGCACACCTATAACCTAGCACTTGGAGGATGAGGCGGGAGATTGTTATGAATTCAAGGTCAGTCTAAGCTATATAGTGAGATCCTGTCTCTAAAAAACAAAAACAACCCTGACAGTTATTATTACTATCATTTCCTGAAACATTTTGACATTAAGTAAGTAGGAATACATAAAAATAAGCACCATATTTAAAACTGAGTAATTATTGATCTGAAAAACTCAGGACATGCTCCTGCTTTTCCATCATTTTACCACAGATGGGTGAGGTTTGTCACAGGCATTAGAAACCAAGTGGTATTTGGAGACCACTGTCCTAGGCTCTTCCATCACAACAAGTACCATGGCAACAAGAAGACACTCACTCCCAAGGCCCTCATGACATGCGAGATTCCCCTCTGACCTTTTCCCTTCACAGAGAAGGTTGTGGAAGCCGTGACAGCTGCCATCTTGGACCTGGTGGAGCTGTACTGCAACACGTTCAATGCAGATTTCCAGACAGCTGTGCCTGGGAGCCGCAGGCATGACCTGGTCCAGGAGGCCTGCCACTTCTCTGGGGCCCTGGCCTTCACCATCTATGCCACCCACCGTATCCCCCTCACCTGGGCTACCAGGTGAGCTGGTGCCAAGCAGCTTCTAAGGGAGCTGGCCGCATTTGACTTCCTGTGGCTTCTTGCTTTCTGCATGTGCCCTCTCTGTCCTCAATCTAATAGTGGCATTGTGGTGCCATAGGGCTGAGGGGACTCCAGGCTGGGATATCTCAGAGAGAAGGTTCCCTAGGGGCCTAAGAAGCACCTGCCGTTTCCTCCAAGTGCTGGCTGCCAGGACATCCCTGCTCCCTCCAGATCCAAGGGCAGCTGAGGGAGACAGGCGACAGATGGCCAGTTCCCAGTGCTCGCTCCAGGCCAGTGACTGCACTCCCCTGTGGACCACAAAGGCAGGGGCAGGGAGGGGGATGCCCCTTTGTCTGGGGTTCCCTAGGCCTGCAGGGATGGGTGGAGAGGATGTTCATTTGGTAATCTCCCCTCCTCTGCTGGGTCCCCAGCATCCCCCTGGGGGAACAGGCATTTGGCCCCACCCCACCTTCACTGGCCCCCTCCCCCTCTCCTCCATCCCCTTCCGTCTTTGTTCCTTACTTAATGTATTCCTCTGGGCGATTGGCAGAGAACAAAGGAGACGGCCTGGGAAACAGGGGCCTTCTCTGACCTCTTCTGTCAGGCACCTGTCATGAGCCACAGGGACCCCCATGTGTTGGCATTCATGGCGGCATATGTCGCTTTCCTCCCCCTACCCTCCCCCGTGCGCATGCGCATATATGCACAATTGTGCACGCGTGCATGTATGAGCGGGTGGGCACCTGGTGGGCTAGAGCTAAAAGAAGAAAAACCCCTGTGCATTGCAGGCAACCTGAACCTGTAGGGGGAGGGTGTGTGTGTGTGACTTCTCTGAGAGTACACTTCCTTAATCCTCATGTGACTGTCGTCTTCCTCTGCTCCAGAGACTGTAAACCATGCTCCCAGGGGAAGTTTGGCATTAGGAGGACCCAAAAATTTGGGTGACGGAGATCAATTGGTGGGGCTGGTTGTCCTGACCTGCTCCCTTCCTTTTATAGCTATGAAGATTTCTACCTCTCCTGCTCACTCAGCCACGGTGGCAAGGAACTGTGCAGCCCCCTACAGACCCGGAGAGCACGCTTCTCCAAGTACCTGTTCCACCTGATCATCTGGGACCAGCAGTAAGCACTGGCCCCACCCCAGGCCCCTCCTCTGCCAACCTCTCATCCTCAGGTGTGCCCAGGGCAGATAAGCAGGCCCGGACTAGGGGCACAGGCCTATGTTAAACCAGGCTTCATAACTAATCCAAATGGACAGGTTGTTCAACCTCTTGAGTCTCATTTCTCTCACTATTAAATGTGCACAAGTGTAATTTCTACCTTGTAAGTTGTTAGGATCCAATGACAAGTATCCCTGAAGGCTCTTTATAATCTATAAAGGACCATAAAAATGAAAATGTTAGCAGTTAATTTTAATTATATCTTCTTGTTTTGATCTTGTCTCTTTTAAAGAGTTTAACCATCCTAGGGGACTCCTTTCTTTCCAAAGTTCCCTTGGGAATAGGCAGAGGGACCTGTACCTTGTCCCTTACAGATAGAGAAGGGTAGGTGGTCTAGAGAAAGGCATAATACACACGGAGCCATTTCTAGTTCTAGCGAGTCTGGTTCTATCTCTAATCCTACATTCTTTCTAGCCTTGTTGTGCCTCAGTTTCTCAAACTGAGAAATGGGGACATTTGTTGAACTCAGGGCAGCTAGCACACTGAAGTGAGGTAGGCAGGATGTACATAGGAAGCCTGAAGCACAAGTTGGTATTAATAACCACTTATGAACAATACTGTGATGTCAGGAAGGTAGGTCAGTCAAGCAAAGCAGGACGGAAATGAGCATGAGGGAGATTGCAGATGTTCGCCTGCTTCGCGCCTATCTGCTGCGCCTTATGCGTCCCCTAACAGTCACAAACCTTGTTTACTTCTCTGGCTTCACTTCCCCAGACTGATTATAGCTGAATTTTCATGTGTAGACAGCATGTACAGCTTAAGTATTTCTAGTGCAGATGAATCAACTGGGGGTGTAGGTCAGTGGTAGGGTATTGGCCAGCATGCATGAGGCCCTGAAAAAATGAAATGTAGAAAAAAGATTAGAGAGACTGAGGAAGGTTCTCGAAGCAGCCAAAGATGCATATATAGGTAAATACAGAGACCGGAAATGCTGGAAGGGGTGGGCCATTTTATAGACAACTGGGGCAACAGACTCTCTTCCCCATTCTTTACACCTTGGTAATTCTTAGTGGTGTATAGTTGGCAATAAAGCAAACAGCTGCCAGGGCGGGAGAAACTCCTTGGAGACCGAAGAAAGCTACATTAAATGGCCCCTGAGTTTCATTGTCCCCTTGGGATTCTCTGGCCTCAGTTACTGCTTTTATCCAGAGAAAAGGAGTACAGTGTTCTGGGCTTAGGGGAGCCCCAAGAAATTGGCCTTAGATCCTTTGCTCAGGCACCATCAAAGGGACAGAAGCAGCCCAGGCTGCCCAGTGGGTCTCATTCTGCTCCTGGTCTGAGATTCCAAAGAGACCAGCAGCTTAGAGCATAAAGACTGTAGAAGGCCAATGTCCTAGCACTTCCCACGCAGATGTCCCGAGTGAGCCCTTTGGGCCAAGACCAAGGCATTTGGGAGAAGGTAGCATGCTGGGGTTCGGAGCACAGGCTTTGGGCCGGCCATCCTCTCCATGCTGTCACCATGACTTTGGGCAGTTAGCCAGCCTAGAAATGGAGATGACGGCAGGGCTTCCTCTACAGGAGGAGTTAGAACGCTGTAAGTAAAGTACTTGGCACCTTGTGCATAATGAACGCTTTCCTCTTTGCATCTTCTTTGCTGTGTGTTTCAGTTCTGGTTTCTCTGTTCCAAATGGTTGTGCATGAGAATACCATAAGTGCAGTGACCCCAAGTGTCACATGGCAAGCAGTATACACGCAGCGTGTGTACACATCACACAAGTGAAACTGTACCCTTTGCCCCTGGTGAAGGCACAGAAGACCAGAGTGGAAGTCCAATTGCCCTGGTTGTGAGAGGCAGAACCAGGCCCAGAACCCAACATATTCAGGAGTTCTTCCTGAAGGAGGCATCCCCGCCAGGTGATGTTGAAGCGTGGGTTGCAGGAAGGAGAAGGGTTTCTCAGGCAGGGAGCACTAAGCTCTGTAGCCCACACAGTGGGTATCTGACTCACTCGGTAAGGTGCACGGGGGAGGTTCTAGAATGCGAGGTTCACACTGGTGCCTCAGTTCCTGCTCCTCAGGGTTAGAGTTTAGTTGGGAAGATGCTTCCCTCTCTTCCTTCAGACATGGTGCCAGAGGCTTCCTTCTTGGGAGAAAAGCAAGGCTCACGACCACGTTCCTCTCCTCTGGGCTGTGAGGTCAGCTGATTCCCCCAACTCCGGCAAGCAGGGATCAGCTAACTCTCAGAATAGGTCTGGCAGCTGTACTCTGTCACCTCCAGCCAAGCCCCAGCCTGGCATGTCCACTGGCTGCTGGAGGGGCCCTAATTATAGCCAGGGGCCCCTCAAGATAGCGGCAACTGGGACTGAGTTGGTCTGTGCCAGTCTGTGACGGGCAGGCAGGAATGCCTCACTTGGGTGGCAGTTCCCTGGAGGAGTGAGGGGCATTGTGGAGGGAGGCTGCTTTACCTCAAACTGCTGACAACCCCACACCCAAACCCCGGGGGCTGCTGGGCCCTGGGCAGGCCAGGAGGTGTGGCAGTGTGGACTTTGGCCCAGGGACAGCTTCCTGGAAAGGTAATGTGGGTCCTCCCTCTTTGCGAGGCTCCCTTACTCTCCCCATCCCACCCCACCCACAGCTCTTCACCCTGAACTTGAAGAGCGTGGCTGGGTATAGCCCAGCAGGGCAGCCCCTGGACCACATCTGGCGTTGGGCTGTGGTGGGCTTGGTTGTTTCGGGTCTCTTGCTCTTGCTCCTTGGCTTTCTCACTGCTCAGGGCCTTGGAGAAGCCTCAGCCCTTTTCCCCTTTGGCTCTGGAATAGTTTGGGGATGAAAGCAAAGCATCATGTGCCCTGTGAGCTCAGAGAAGGGAAATGGCCAGGTGGGAGAGTGAGCCCCGGGCAGAACACGGTGACTCTTCCTGTGGCTCTCAGCAGGGGCACGTGGGGGAGGGATGATGCAGTCCAGTGGGAGAGGAGGACCACAGGAGCTGCTTTGCTGGCCCTTTGTGAGAGCTCTACAATGAGGAGAGGAGGCCAGCTCACGCAGTATGGAGTAGGCGACCTAGACTGAGGTGGCCCTGGCTGAGAGGGCTCTCCCTGGGGACCAGGAGTGACACCCCACAATCAAGGCATGTTTCACTCTAACGCAGGGCCCCAGGACACTGTACTGTGCTTTGTGGCGTGTGCAGTGTAAGTGTTTCCTGGTTTGTGACCTGTCCCAGCCCTACAAGGAGCTTTCCCCAGGGAAGAGCTGACACTGAGAGGGGGGCCAGATTCTCTGCCTCTGCTTGACTTCCAGGGCACCTGTCCCTTTCAGCCTACTGACTTTGTCTCCTGTCCCTTCCAGGATCTGCTTCCCAGTGCAAGTGAACAGGCTGCCCCGGGAGACTCTGCTGTGTGCCACCCTCTATGCTCTGCCCATCCCCCCACCAGGGAGCTCCTCAGAGGCCAATAAGCAGCGGCGGGTACCGGAAGCCTTAGGCTGGGTCACCACTCCGCTCTTCAACTTCAGGCAGTATGTGAGCCCCAGCGGGGCAGCCTCTTGGCTTTGGGAGGGGAGGAGATGGGTGGAGAAAGGGGTTCAGTTACCGTTATGGCTAATGTCTCTTGGGAGGGTTGACCACACTGGGCTCATGGGTGAGGTTGAGAGGGTTCCATTCTCAAGAGAGAGGCTGGAAGTGCAGAATGTAGTGACCAATATTGTTGATGGAACCAGCAGCCATGGACAGCACGGTGGAGAGAGAGGCATGAGAATGCAATGCTTGGCTACTACGGCATCCGGTCTTGTCACAGGAGGCTACCAGATCATCCAGGCTAGGGAGAGGTTAGCTCAGGGGCCTTCTGGGGCGAGGTGAGCATTTCAAGGACGTGGAAGAGGAAAGAAGCCATGGGCCTCAGGGAAAGTGAAAGAGAAAGGAGTGAAGTAGGGGCTTTAAGCAGAAATGGCAGAGCTTTGCATTGGGCTAGCAGGAGAGAAACCATCCCCTTGGCCAGGTGTTGGCTCATCTCACCCCACTTCCGCCTCAGAGTCCTGACCTGTGGCCGGAAGCTTCTGGGTCTGTGGCCAGCAACACAGGAAAACCCCAGTGCTCGCTGGAGTGCACCAAATTTCCACCAGCCGGACAGCGTCATCCTGCAGGTGAGAGCCCGACGTGCTTTCCCCACCCTTTGAGGAACCCCAGAGTAAGGTCTGGGCTGGAACAGGAGGAGAAAATGCTGGAACTGTGACCATGGGGTGATAATGTGACCAAAGTGACTGCGTGAGTGTGCTGAGAGCCAGAGTGGCAGGGCGAGCCTCATGGTACTCATCTCCTGTGGCCTGGAGGTGAACTCTGATTTCAAGGAGACTGACCGTCTCCTCCATCCAGGGCTCGGATTCACAGAGTCCCTTGTGTTGAACACTCATACTTCTAAGTCTGATTGTACCTG
The DNA here is from genome assembly GCF_000260255.1 of Octodon degus. Lineage (NCBI taxonomy): Eukaryota > Metazoa > Chordata > Mammalia > Rodentia > Octodontidae > Octodon > Octodon degus. Next base: position 13,917,327 of record NW_004524585.1, on the reverse strand, counting down.
AACTGTCCCCACACAGGGTTGTGACAAGAGTCTGGCTAGGTTCTAGGTCTAGTCACTAGTCCCCAGCTCTCTTTTCTTGTGACAATGAGATGCTTTGGTATGGAATAAGAAATAGCAAAGCTGACAGGGAATAAAATAAAAAGATACAGCATGTATGCTCCAAGAGGCAAGAATTTTTGTCTCTTACTGCTCTATGCCCAGGGCCTAGAATAAGGCACATATTAGGATTCATTAAGCATTTCTTGAATAAATGAAAGATCTGTAAAGAATGGGTTTGCTCAGTTGTGACATCATCTTAGGAGGACACCATTCTGGTTGCATAGAGCAAGGGACCTAGTGTTCCAGGCCTTAAAGTTGGAAGGGCCCTTACACTGTGTGGCCCAACTTTAGCTGGCTGTATTGCCTCCGCAACCACGCTGAGGGCTCATTCTGGTGGTACCTGTTCCAAGCCCTTATCCTTGTCCTCTCAGGTAGGAACAGCTCAACACAACACAACCTTTTCCTCACTTGCCCAGTCTCTCTCAGTCAGTCTCTGTCTGTCTGTCTCTCTGTTTCGATTGATTGATTGATTGAAGAGATTTTGGGGGTCATGAAGATCACCTGGGTTATTTTATAGAGAACCTGAGGGGAAAGGAAAGTGGGGATGGAGAGCAAGGCAGAAATCCTGAGTCTGAGAGAGGCAAGCTGGGGACCCAGGGAGGTGGCTGTCCCAACTCATGCCACTTCCATTCTTCTTCCTTCTGTGATACCTCCCCTAGATTGATTTTCCCACCTCAGCCTCTGACATCAAGTTCATCAGCCCCCCTGGAGACAAGTTTAGCCCCCGCTATGAGTTTGGCAGCCTCCGGGAAGAAGACCAGCGCAAGCTTAAAGACATCATGCAGAAGGAGTCCCTGTACTGGTGAGGCTCAGGCGCCCCACACAGCCTATCCTGTTCTGTCTGGCCTTCTCTTAGCTCCCAGACCTGGTCTCTGCATTGTGAGAGTGGAACTGGGCTAGGGCAGACATCACCACCTAGGCAAGAGGTGGTGGCCCTTCCCCCTGAGCTGACACTAGGCAAGGTGGAGAAGGTAGCTCAGGAAATTAGATCTGAGAAAGCCCATCTCCATGCTGGGAGGAGATCTGGCTCAGCTACCACAGAGGACCAGCGCTTTGTCCCCACCCCTCACAGGCTGTCTACTATTCATTGCCTGCCGGTTGAGGTGGCCGGCTGCTGTCCTTGCCTCCCTGCCCCCACCTCCACCCCAGCCTTCACATTTTTCTGGTTTTGTTACTTTCCAGAAAGGATCAGGTGTCAAGGCAGGCTGGCAGCTCTCAAGGGTAAATGAGTCCAGGCTGAGCTCATCTTGGGGCTGCTGTGATCACCAGGATTGGACAAGGAGGGTTGAAGGGGGAGAGCTGGAGGGGCAGGTGGTTTGGGCTCCTCCCCACCTGTTTTTCTGATTGCCTCTTGGACTTCCACAAAGCCCTTTACAGTGCCCATTGGGGAAGGAGAAAGGTGGGCTCATCTTTGACCTTCATGTCCATCCAGGATAGCCAGAGCAGCTGAGAGACTTCAGGCCTTCCCCACCCCATCCTCTGCACACCACACACTTCATTATTCCCTGAGCTCTCTATCTCATTGTTCTCCTGATCTCAGGCAAGGCCAGTTGGCCACAGGCTCTATAAAACTGACAGCTGGCCCCAGGAGGCCTCTCAGCTGTGCAGCCCCTGGCTCTGGGGGCTACTGTCTCCCAATGGTTCTGAGTGGTACCCACAGGGTCCCCAGGAAGGGTAGCAAATTTGGTGGCCTTGGCCCATGCCTTCTGCCTCAGTCTGACACGGGCCTGAGTCAGGTCAGAGATGAGATTCACACCTTACTTTCCAAACTCTGCTTCCCCTTGAGGTCACCTAACGATATGTTAAAAACATCCAGTGCCTAGCTTCCACAGACATCCTTAGTTGGCCTGAGGAATGTCCCAGGCGTTGGGAAGGCACCAAGCCTCTCAGGTGACTGACTCTAAGTGTGGAGAAGGAGGGTGGGCTCTGAATAGTAGCTTACAGTGCATAGAGCTACTCCACCCTCCTGCCAACTCGGCCCCTCCCGTCCATCCTGCAGGCTCTCTGATGTGGACAAAAAGCGCCTGTGGGAGAAGCGATATTACTGCCACTCGGAGGTGAGCTCGCTCCCCCTGCTGCTCGCCAGCGCCCCCACCTGGGAGTGGGCTTGCCTGCCCGACATCTATGCTCTCCTGAAGCAGTGGACCCACATGAACCACCAGGATGCCCTGGGGCTCCTGCATGCCACGTGAGTCATAGGGCCCACTGGTGCCCACCCCTGACAGGGATCCTGGGGGAAATGGTGAAGTGGGTGTGGCTTTTTAGGGCATTTCCATTTCTCCTTTTTGCTCTTTGTCATTTCCCCCTAATATCATATCTTAAACATTTTCCAAACATACAACAAAATTGAGAATTGCACAGTGACCCCCATGTTCCCACTACCTACATGTTACTACCAGCCTTTACTCTGTATGCTTTGTCACATGTCTGTTCATCCTTCTGTCTGTCTATCTGTTCATCTTACTTTTTATTTTATTTATTTATTTATTTTTTTTTTCATCTTACTTTTTAATGCATTTTGAAGTAAATTGCAGACATCAGTAAGCGTCCTCCTAAAGATATCAGTACGTCAGGTCAGGGAGATAGTTCAATCCCCAGTACAGAAGAAAAAAAAAAAAAAAAGGAAAAAAGAAAAAGATACCAGTACATTATTAACTAAAGCTCAATATTGTGTTATTTATTTATTTATTTATTTATTTTGGCGGAACCAGGAATTGAACTCAGGCCCTTGTGCTTGCCAGGAAGTGCTTATTCCACTGAACCATCTCCCCGGCCCCCCTTTTTTTAATTTTTGAGGCAACATTTATATATAAAGAAATACCCAAACTTTATCTATACATTGGCAGAGTTTTGACAAATGCATATAGCTTTCACCCAAACCCTTCTCATGGAGCTCTACCCTAGTTGTGCTCTCTTCCCTCTTTCCCCTGAAGGTCCTCTAGGGATACACGGTTCCTAGTCTCAGAACCCTGAGCTGCTTCCTCAGTGTACCCAGGGTTCCCGGCTTATTTTTGCCACTCTCTGTAGTGCTTTAACCCATGTGAGGACTCTACAAAGATGGGTCTATCTGGCATAGTGGGAGTCAAGAAGAGATCTTTGGGAGCATGGCAGAGGACTTTGTGCTGTTTTCTTTAATCATCTAAAGAATAAGAATGGCCACCCTCTTGTTCCTGCCTTTTCCCAGGAGTAAGGTCCCAGGTAGACTCTGCTATTTCCCAGGATGGCTCTTCACAGCAGGGGCTAATTCTGTGGAGGATTTGGCAGATCATGGGGATATTGCCTTTTCCCATTCTATGCCTGTGAAGCCCTGGTATGAAGATATTTGGGTCATAACTAAGTCACAGAGCCTGCAGCTGAGTTGTCAGGTTCTGGGCTCCTTTTTGCAGCTTCCCAGACCAGGAGGTGCGCCGCATGGCTGTCCAGTGGATTGGCTCACTCTCAGATGCAGAGCTACTTGACTACTTGCCCCAGCTGGTGCAGGTGTGTGCATTGTCTTCCCTCCCGTTCTGATGGTTCCAACCCAGGGGCTGAATAGGTCTGCATTCTGACCCTTTGATCCTATTCCTGAACAGGCCCTAAAGTATGAGTGCTACCTGGACAGCCCCTTGGTGCGCTTCCTCCTGAAGCGAGCTGTCTCTGACCTGAGAGTGACACACTACTTCTTCTGGTAAATGCCTGTGCAGAGGGGAGGGAGACAGAGATGTCTTTGTGGGACTCTTTTGCCCCTACCCATGCAGAACTGAGAGGTTGAGTGGTCTGCGCTGGTCTCATTTTATCCCTATAATTCAGCAAGGATCATCCCGGCCCCTCCTACCCAGCCACCCATGGCAGAAATAGGGAGCGGAAATGAGCTGCTTAGGACAGGGTGGGCACAAATGAGCACTTCTGTCCAGTGTGTGTTTTGGGGGCCAGGCTGGGATCAGTTTCTGGTGAGTTGGAGCTGGCTCAGACCCTGCTCCTGTCTGCCACTGCTTGCAGTCCCTAGAGGGGCCTGACCCCTACCTCCTGCCTCACAGGTTGCTAAAGGACGGCCTCAAGGACTCTCAGTTCAGCATTCGATACCAGTACCTGCTGGCGGCCCTGCTGTGCTGCTGTGGCAAGGGGCTGCGGGAGGAGTTCAATCGCCAGTGCTGGCTCATCAACACCCTGGCCAAGCTGGCCCAGCAGGTCCGAGAGGCTGCCCCATCTGCCCGGCAGGTGAGCAGGCGGCCAGGCTGCAGCTCTGCCTGCTTCCACTTCTGGTCTGGGGCTTCTGCAGTGAGGAGTGTACCTCTTGGGCCCTTGACCAGCTCTGATTTAGGAGATAGAAGGCAGTGACTCTGGCACCTGTGGGCCACAAATAACTCACAAGCTAGATATAGGGCCTGGATGTGTTTTGTTACGCCTGCAAAATACTGAAACCGTGTATTTAGTGCTGTCTGCCTCATGGGCTGAGCACAGTGGTATAAGCTGATGATTGCACAGCAGCACCCAGTCAGAAAGAACAAGCACGGGCTGAATGCCAGTCATGTTTTCACCGTGCTGTGGGGCTGACGAAAGCACCAGAGGAGTCTCTGTCTACATGAAGGTATCGCATGAGGCCAGCAGTATTCTGGTTGCTGACATTTAAAGATTTTAATCTGACTTAAGATTTTCATATTAAGGTCTAGATTGCTGGCATTTTTTGGCAAAAGTGCCGGTAGCCCTTGCCCTCAGAGACACTACCAGCCCCAGCTCTGTGGGCTGCTGCTGCTCACCCTCAGCTGGCCTCTGGAGGTGCCTGGGTGGGCTGCTCCTGCACTGAGCCAGGCTGGGCTATGTGGGTGCCTGTCCTAAATGTCTCCCAAGGTCAACCCCAACCCTGTTCTCAGGTGTGCCTGGCTCTGAGTGGAGCCTAGGGGCTCCCATCTCACCCCCACGTTACCTGTCCTCTCCGCAGGGCATCCTCCGCACAGGTCTAGAGGAGGTGAAGCAGTTCTTTGCCCTCAATGGCTCCTGCCGCCTGCCACTTAGCCCCAGTCTGCTGGTGAAAGGCATTGTGCCCAGGGTGAGTGGCTGTGGCTTTGGGGCTTTGCAGGAAGGGAAGTTGGCGGGGGGTGGGGGAGGTCCTCAGTGCTCTGGCTGTTGAGGAACAGGAGGAAGGAAGGCATATCTATGGCTTCTTCCCAACCCTGCTGGTGTGGCGCTGAGCTGAACAGGGTCGTGAGGCTGGGTGAGAGCTGGGTGAGTGTCTCTCTTGGTGATGCCAGAGGTGGATGATGGAAACTATCGCTGTCATCTATGGGGGTCTTTTGCCCAGCACTGGTCTGTGTGCTTCAAGTCGATTATTGTATCTCTTCTTTGTAACTCTTGCAAAGCTTGTATTATTGTGAGCCCCATTTCACAGAGGGGTAAACTGAGTTATAAATGGACATGGAACTTAGCAAGAGTCAAAAAACTAGTACATTCTGTGCAGAATAAAAGGAAAGGATGAGAGACCAGGTGCCAGAACTGAGGGTCTAATGAACTGAAATAAGATGATGAATTTTGGTTCCTCAGAAATCTGGAAGAAACTATGAGCAGGTATTAGGGGACGTTGGCAGCAGAAGGGTGGGCAGCATTGCAGTCCGACATAGAAAGGTCATGGACATGGACCACCCTGACCCTGGCCACCACCCTCTCTCCCACACAGGACTGTTCCTACTTCAATTCCAACGCAGTACCCCTCAAGCTTGCCTTCCAAAATGTAGACCCACTGGGCGAGAACATCCGGGTCATCTTCAAGGTGAGAATCCTTTGCTCAGCAAGGGGGAGGAGGGTGGCAGAGAGGAGGGGCCCCCATATGGCAGGACAGTTTGTTGCTCACTATTTCATTGTTCCAGGCTGCATTTTTGCTTTCTTTCTTTTTCTGTTTTATGGTGTACTTTCTTTTGGTACCTGAGGGGCAGGGGTTTTACCCCTGCTACCTTGCTGCCTTTTATTATGGGAAGGACTACTAGGTAACAAAGGTATAGATGAACTCTGCATGGCCCCAGAGAGCTACAGAGATTAGGAAGTGTAGAAGCAACTAATAGTAATTTTCTGGGAGGCAGAGGTGGCGATCTGCTCTGGAATATTCAAGCAGAGCCTGAATGACCCTGTGGCAGGGATGTCAATGAGGAAATTAATATATCAGGTGCAAGTTGGACTAGAAGAGCCCTATGTTTCCTTCTGACTAATGCCTCCTAGAGTCTGAGAGGTAAATGCTAGCCTCTGTGTATAACGTGGGAGAGGTGCATGCAGGTGCGGGTTGAGGAGGGCTGGGGATGTAGCTCTGTGGTGTGGCACGTGTTCAGCACGTGCAAGGCCCCAAGTTCAAATCCCAGTGCTTCAGGGTGGAGTGGTGGGGAACATATAGGTGGCCTAGTGGCTTATAGAATCTATTTGCTGTGTATAATTTCCAAATCTAGTATACACTTTCTAAAAGACCTGGTGGTCAAGTGGACTACATCTAAAAGAGGAACCTGACTTCAGGTCAGATGGGCTGCTGTGTGGCAGGAAGAGTGGGACATTCCAAAGAGGGAAAGTGTGAAGGCCACTGACCCCTCTGTGGTTCTGTGACCTGGTGTGAGCTATTGAGTAGGTCAAAGGTGCAAGGTGGGTGAAAGGGACAGTCTCTGCCTGTCACTGTAGCTTGGGCCTCTGCCAGGTCTGGGAGCCAGAGGAGGCAGTGGAAATGGGTTCTGTCACTCTCTTCCTCCATCTAGTGTGGGGACGACCTTCGCCAGGACATGCTCACACTGCAGATGATTCGCATCATGAGCAAGATCTGGGTCCAGGAGGGGTTGGATATGCGCATGGTCATCTTCCGCTGCTTCTCCACTGGCCGGGGGAGAGGTGAGTTGGGAACCATGGGGTGCGGTAGGCACAGAGTGGGAGGAGCTTTGCTTCCTGCCCTTCTGCCCTTCCCTCAGCACAAACTGTGTGCTCCTCCTTGAAAATGAAAAGGGCAGGATTATTTCACTAGAAGCTATGAAATGTATTGTTTTAAAAAGAGGAAGCAGGGAAAGAGCATTGTAAAATAAAACAATCTTGGAACCACAATGACCTCAAAGGTTGTGGGCTACCCCCATGCTTCACTTTGGATCCTGATCCAGACAAACCACTATAGAGAAGTAATTGGGGGCAGGATGTTGAGATATAGGATCTCACTGTGTAGCCCAGGCTGGCCTCATCCTTGCAGGGATCTGCCTGCTTCATTCTCCCAAGTGTGGGATTACAGGCCTGCGCTACCACCCCCAGTGTAAAGAAGCATTTTTGAAGTGACTGGAAGAAATATGAGTATGGACTGGGTTAAAAAAGTGACTGTTCATTTCTGGAGGTGACAGTGACAGGTGAAACAAGATTAGCAAAATGTTGGCCATTTTTGAAGCTGGGTAATGGTTACAAGATAAATTGATGAAATCATTCTTCTCATTCATATATATATTTGAAGATTTCTATAGTAAAAATTTAAATCTAAAATAAAAGGAGCAGCCATGAATGCGGGGGGGACACTAGGGAGTCCGAGTCTGCAGTTTGTGATGGGGGATGACCTTCCTGCCTGCTGCGGTGCTTGGCCCTACTGGCAGACTTTGTGTAAGGGCCAGAAGTCAATTTCATGGGGTAGTGTTGGCACAGTTCTCATGTGCATTCATGTGCGCATGTGCGTGTGTCACTGAGATTAAATGGAAGGCTTTCACACTGAGCTATATCCCCTGTCCTTTTTTGTTTTTATATATATTAAGACTGTTGCAAAAGTTTCTAAGTTGCCTAGGCTGGGCTCAAACTTGCAGTCTTACTGCTGCTACCTCCCAGAATGGATTAGGCATGCACCACCATGGCTGGCTACAGCACAGCTTCTGTAGGCCCATCCCTATAGTCTCTCTGCTCCAGAGTGTGACCCCAGTCCCTTATGTCACAGGGATGGTGGAGATGATCCCTAATGCTGAGACCCTACGCAAGATCCAGGTGGAGCATGGAGTGACTGGCTCCTTCAAGGACCGGCCCCTGGCTGACTGGCTGCAGAAACACAACCCTGGGGAGGACGAGTATGAGAAGGTAGGATTAGGGGACTTGAGAGCCCCACTGGCTTTGGTGTGCCTGGCTCTGGTGCTTGGCTCTAAAGAGATGAGCCAGTTTTGTTGGGTGCTGAGACATACTCTGTTCGTGGACTGATGCCTCTGTATATCCGGGGATGGGTCAAAATGACTTTAATTACTTCACTGCCCCTATCCTGCTGGTGACCAGTGAAACCTTCACTTGGTTTCCCAATCAGAGTGAGTCCTGGCAAAGGGGGCCAGCTTTAGAGAATCTACCAGTATCCATGTTCCTTGGGGGTCCTGAGCAATCCCCCTGTTGCTCTCAGAGGGCTTCAGTGATAGGGTATAGAATGAGAATTGGTGGGAAAAGACCTTAGAGATTCTTTTATTTGAATCCCTTTCATGAGTGTGAATTCAGACTCACTTTCTTATTCTTGGTAATGGAGTTGGTTTGTACAAGACTATAACTAGAAGCCAAGGCTGTGTTTGGTATGAGCCTAAAATGGTAAAGAAGAGCCCTGATGGGTTCCTGAATAGACCACAGATTGGAAGTGGAGATTTCCTGGTTGGTAGGGCCTTGGTCAGCTTCCGTGGCCCATAGACAGTCCGCAGTCTCTTGCCTCCAATCCCTGGGTTAATAGGACTGGACATACGTGTAGTCACCACAGTGTGGTGGGGGTGGGGAGAGGAGGGAGGAAGTCACAGTAAGACTGCCAGAATGCTGATAAACATGGATTTCACTTCAAGAGGATTGGATGCTAATTTATATTGATCAGAGCATTGTATTCCTGAGGGTAGACGCACACATGGGCAGCCAAATTATGATCAGATTGTTGTTCAGAGAATGTGTAATTAGATGATCTTAAATGGCCCTAAGCACTCGTGGTCCCCAGAGTGCAGTCCCTGGCATGCTCTGCTCTCTCTGCACTCTGCCTACACCAGTTCCTCTTGCTACTTCTCTGCTCCCACCCATGTGCTGATAACTTCCAAAGCCCTCCATCTAGGCTTCTCCTTCCCTGCAGCTGTTCATTCCAGAGCCACTGGCTAGATGGACTCCTTTACATGTGGCCTAGTCATACTCAAGACTGAGCTTTCTGTCTCTGTTTGCCTCCCAAAGCCCACCTTCTGTGTTTCCTCTCAGTAAAGGGGAAGGTTCGCCATGCAGTCACCCAAGCCAGGGCCATGGGCTTTCTCATGATTCTTCCTGTCTCCCTTCTGCCAGACCAACCCCGGTGGATTCTCTTGCCCAATTCTCTCTATTCTGACTTCTGTTTCTGTTTCTACTATCACTTTGTTCAACTATGTGTTTTCTGTCCCCTGAATTTTTGGAATACATCTCCTTTTATCACCTCATCTGCTTGATTTCAGAAGGTTTGTAAAGTACAGGCTTGTTCATGTCACTCACTTGCTCCAAAAGTCTCCATCCTCGTACCCTTAGGATTATGTTCAAGCCCTGCTGGCCCTGTAGCCTCATCCACCACCCCTGCTCATTGTATGCTAACTTGGGCTCCAGCACAGGGACTCCTTACATGTCCTTGATGTCTTTAGATGAGAGTAGTCCTTTCCCTGGAAAGCTATTCTTCCATCTTCCATCTCCCCAAATCAGCCTCTCTATGTGTAAACTTCAAGGCGCTCTACCCTTGGGAGAGGACTGGTATTGATTCTTTCTACTTCTCTTCAATGCACATGCTAGTATTATGACAGGATTCCTCCCTAAAGGGGCGTTGTGTGAGGCCCTTGGATTATAATTGCTCCTTGTCAACATAGTAAAGACTCTTTCATAATCAGGGTACCAGAAGTACATACAACAGACATACATTCACACCGAAACTAACTTTTGTGTTAATGTTTAATTTTAGCCTTGCAAGGTAGCTTCTCAGCTCTTGTAGCTAGAACAGTGCTGGTAGTTCTCTGTGATAATTTCTGAGAGAAGAATGAAATATTTTTCTCGTGGTGACCTACTCAACAAAGACAGCACTCCATATCCTACAGAAGGAACCCTTAATCTAGGAAAGTGCCTTTCATAAAGTAACACAACCATTTTTTTCCTGCAAGCTGCTAGCACCCTCCCTAATGCAGGGAGGTGGTAAGAGATTAGTCATTAACCCTCACACGCCACTGTTTGGTAAATCAACTTGGGATTCTTCTGAGGTAGAAGGGGCACTTGTGACAGGGGAAGATTGATGGAGATGAAGGTCAGGGGTGGGATCTGATGGGTCTTCCTCCTTATTGAGCCATTTTTCATTCACAAATTTCTCTTTCTTACACATGGGCTTTGCTCTCAGAAGTGCGTTCTGTGATAGCTTTCCCACAAGTCCCATTCTTAGTTTCCAGGGCATTTGTCATCTGCTTGTAACTCCACAAGTTGCTGAGTGGGACTTTGTAGCTAGTTTTGCAGTTGGTCTTGTAGAATAGCCAGGAAGCTTTTGGAAGGTTGGATTCTCTCAACCTGGTGGGCTGAAAAGGGTACGTGGGCATCGCGTGGACAGTGGTGGCCGTGGACGTGGAGGGCCCGAAGGAGAAGCCAGTGTGAAATGAGGTCTGGAAAGATGTGGGATGCAAGGAAGGCCTTGAGGATGGGCGGGAATTTGGGAGGGAGGCGGAGGATGTGGGATGTGAGCGTTCTATATCTGGCAAGCTTCCTCAGTCCTGATTCCATACATTCTTAATGGATTATGACAATTTTTTTCTTGTTCCAACTTTGTACTTTCCTAGGAACATATATTGCTGTCCCTTTTATTCTCAACTTTATACGTTCCTACTGGGTGGCTGCCCTCTACGTGTCTTTCTTGAGTTCCTGAGAGAATTTTTCAAACTTCATAAAGAGGAAGTAGGTGGAAGGGGCCCATCTGCTGAGTCCATGTATTTTTACTTCCTCAGAGAAACAGAGAAAGTAAGGGGGACCCAAACCCTCACTACTGTCCTTCTTCTTTAAACTCAGAAATATCTCTAACACATTTTATTAACAAGAGATGTCAGGTTTTGCAAGTGTAAAACATCCCCAAAAGTGTGAAGCTGCCTCAGCTCTTCTTTGGAGTGCAGTGATTTAATTAGATAAGCATTTAGCTGCTGCCAAGAGTTCTGGGAGTGGAGTTTTATTTGGAGCAGGAAGAACTCTGGGCAGGGTCAGAAAGGCACCCGTAAGTGCCTTGCTCAGTAGCTGTGCCCTAAGGAGGTCATGATGACACACTGGGAAAGCCGTAAATGTCATTAGGGTCTCCATAGTCTGGGCCACTCAAGTCTGGCCTTTTGGGTCAGTCTTTGCAATCAGTGTCCCAGAAGAAGACAAAGTTCAGAAGGGTGGGGTTACATATAAATGTTCCATCTCCTGTTTCTATAGAATACATAGGATGTCTCTATAGGGGTGTGTGTGTGTGTGTGTGTGCGTGTTACCACATGATAAAAGATGAACAGACAGATGTGAGGTGCTGTTGGGGTTATATGAGAGGGTGACAAGGGTTGGCTGCATTGAGCCTGGCTGTGTCCCTGACCAGGTTTATATCCTCTCCTCCCCCCTACCCACTTTCCCTGACCCAGGCTGTGGAGAACTTCATCTACTCCTGCGCTGGCTGCTGCGTGGCCACTTATGTTTTGGGTATCTGTGACCGACATAATGACAACATCATGCTGAAGACCACCGGCCACATGTTCCACATAGATTTTGGCCGTTTTCTGGGCCATGCTCAGATGTTTGGCAATATCAAGCGGTAAGTAGTTTCTAGAAGCTGGATGTGTGTGTGGTGTGTGGAGGGCAAGCCGTCAGGATGGGGGGGGGGGGTTCCGAGCTGAGAAGCAGGTCTGTGATGGAGGGCAGCCCCAGAGCATTGTCCTTGGGCTGAGCAGCTTCCAAGAAGAGCAGATTGATAAGGAGGTGGGGTCCTTGCAGGGTCTTACAAAAGAGGGTGGGGGACTGGGGAGATCATTCGGCAGTCTAAGCGCCTGCCTGGCAAGTGCAAGGACCCGAGTTCAATCCCCAGTGCCATACACCATGCTGGCCCCAGGACCCCGGGTGCGTTGAGCTGGCCACCAAGTCTGGGTGTGGTGGTGCACACCTGTAATGCCTGCACTGGGGAGGCTGACGTGAGTCCCAGCTGCATAGTGAGATCCTATACTAAATGAATAAATAAATAAATAATTTTGAAAATATTTTTTAAAAAAAGAAGAAGGTGGGGCTGATCTTTCTCCTTACTGAGCAGTGAACAAAGTGACATAAGCCCAAACTCCACCAATAGAGACACAGCTAGGCACCCAGGAGAGAATATTGCTGGCCCACAGGGACCTTCTCTCTCTGGGGATCTCTTCAATTTTTGAAATGAGGTCTCTATCCATAGTTTGGGCTGACCTTGAACTTACTATGTAGCCCACAGTAGCTCCTAAAACTGACTGCAAATTATTGGAAATGCCTCATAGAATTCACTCTGTGGTTTTGCTTTCTCATAGGTCTTTTTCTTAGGCCTATGAGAAGGCACTACAACAGAGCAAAAAGCATGAAAGGCCTAATAATTTTTCTTTTAACCTTAGATACTTGCATATCTAAGAGATTTGTGCTACTCCTTGGGGTGGTAGCTTAGGAAACGAACGTGAATTCACTCGTGTTTAGAGGAGGTGTCGGAGCAAGGCAGATTTGTCTACACCAAGTGCTCCTAAAATAAATTGCTGGAAGCAGTTTGGCTGTAAGATCCCAGGAGTTTTGAAGCTGTCACTGTTTGCCCATAATGTAAGTGGAGCCTGAGGAATTGTGGCAAGGCAGCTAGGATGACTGGATTAAACGTCCGTGCTTTTAAGAAGAGCAATCTTGAAAACAAAGAACTTCATGAAGGTGACCTTGATGAATATTGAAGGAATAATATGTGAAATTCCTTAAATAAAAACTTACTTAATTAGTACACCAGGTATGGTGGTGCACACCTGTAACCCAACACTTGGGAGGCTGAGGCAGGAGGATTGCTGTGAGTTCAAGGCCAGCCTCAGCTACAGAGTGAATTCAAGTCCAGTCTGAACTCCATAGAGACACCCTGTTTGAAAAAAAAAAAAAAAAAGAAGAAGTTTAGGGGGATAAAAGCAAGTTAGAGCACTGAGGGGAGCCTGCACCCCCACTCTGACTTTCTTCCCTGTTTCCCTTGACCCAGGGACCGTGCCCCCTTTGTCTTCACCTCGGACATGGCGTATGTCATCAATGGGGGTGACAAACCTTCCAGCCGCTTCCATGATTTTGTTGACCTTTGCTGCCAAGCCTACAACCTCATTCGCAAGCACACCCACCTCTTCCTCAACCTCCTGGGCCTGGTAAGCAGCTGTGCCCCTTTCTGAAAACCTCCTTCTTATCATCTGGCACCATTATTCTTTTTTGTTTTTTCTTTTCCTTTCCTTCCTTTCCCTCCCCCCTTCCTAGTTCCCCTTCCCATTTGAGTATTTTCTTATTTCATGTCTATTTGACATTTTGGTCCTTACACTTTTGGTTTCTCACATGAGGGGAAAATGCAATATTCATACATGTCCAATTTGTTTCACTTAAGATGTGGTCTCCGGGCCATGGCGATGGCTCAGTAGAATAAGCATTTCCCTGGCAAGCGCAAGGGTCTGAGTTCAATCCCTAGTTCTGGAAAAAAAAAAAAAAAAGATACAGTCTCAAGGTGTATCCATTTACCTAGAAATGTCTCAGGCTTATTCTTCTTTATGGCAGAGTAGTACTCCATTGTTTGTTTGTTTGTTTTTAACCCGTATCTTTATCCTTTCATTAGTTGATAGACATTTGGACTGTTTCCAAGATTTAGCCATTGTAAACCGTACTGCTATAAACATGGGTGTGCATATATCTCTATGGTATGATGTTTTAATTCTTTTGGGAAGATATCAAGAAGGGACGCAGATGGGTCAAATGGAACTTCTAGTCCTAGTTTTTGAGGCATCTCCACACTGATGTCCACAGTGGTTGCACCTATTCGCTGCCATTATTAAGACTGCCCTGGTTTGTTTCAGAGAACTCCTGGAGATCTGCTCCTTTGAGCCCCAGCGAGTGGCTGTGTGCCCCAATAAGCAGCAGAGATCCAGGCTGCCTGGGGATGTAGATGTATGTGTAGGTGTCTGCACTCCTGCTTCAGCCCCTTTATTCCTGTGACCCTCCAGCCATGGCCCATATCTGTCCACCACCCTCTCCAAGGATCAAGGAACCTAGCTGTAGGAAATCTTGCCTTAGCTGGAGAAGAAGCAGGACTTGCTGCTGTGACAGGCCTCTCTGCCTCTTTCTTCTTTCCAGATGTTGTCCTGTGGGATCCCTGAGCTCTCGGATCTAGAAGACCTCAAGTATGTGTATGATGCCCTGAGGCCCCAGGACACAGAGGCCAATGCCACTACCTATTTCACTAGGTAACACCCGTGCTGAGCTGGGCATCCCCCACATAAGTCCCAGGCTTCGTGGCTGGCAGGAGCAGGCTAGAGAGCCAGAGCTGGACCTGTTGTCCCTGCTTTGCCTCTGACTTGGTGAAATCATTCTGCTTTCTTCAGCCTCAGCTTCCCACCTCTATCTTGGTGCTAATCTGAGCATACAGAGCTACTGTCCTATCTGTCTGTCTGTCTGTCTGTCTGTCTGTCTGTCTCTGTGTCTCTGTGTCTGTCTCTGTCTGTCTGTCTCTGTCTCTATCTCTCTGTCTTTGTCAGTCTATCCGTCTGTCCATCTCTGTCTCTGTCTCTGTCTCTGTCTCTGTCTCTTTCTCTGTCTCTGTCTGTCTGTCTGTCTGTCTGTCTGTCTGTCTCTCTCTCTCTCTCAATTTTTTGAGGCAGGGTGTCTGTACGGAGTCCAGGCTGGCCTGAAACAAACACTGATCATTTTGCCTCAACTTTTAAAAAAAATTTATTTGGTAGAGGGTCTCACTATTTAGCTCAGACTTATTAATGGTCCTCCTGTCTCAACCTCCCCAGCACTGGTATTACAGGCCTGAGCCACCATGCCCCATTTCCATGGCTGGCACAGCATGCCACGGATTCAGGAGCCAGCACGGCATGCGATACCAGGGAATGAACCCGGATCTGGGTCCTTGCGCTTGCCAGACAGGTGCTTAGACAACCTGCCTGACTTCTCATGAGCTAGGATTATAGACCTGCACCATTATGCCTGGCTCAAGGCTATTGTCATCTCTCTTATCTTATTGCCAAAGACTTTTTCCACAGGGAAGTGAATAATACAGATTTTGAAATCACCTTTAACTCTCTGGATGGCACCTTTCCTCTTTCAAGGGCACTCACCTTGAGCTGAAGTTTCAGAAGCCAGGAGTGGTGGAGCACACCTGTAGTCTCAGTACTCAGGAGGCCGAGCAAGGAGGAGCACTATGATTGTGAAGCCAGCCTGGGCTAAGGCCACCTTGAATTACATGTTGAGACCCTGTCTCTAAATAACTTAAATAAATCTATTAAATCTCTGGATTGGTCAGTGCTTAGGGAGATCCCATATACTGAACCTTTTTTAAAAAATTACATTTATTGGATATATATGTGTGTGTGTATATATATATTATATATATCTTCAATTCATCATAAGGAATTTGTACCTGTATATGATATATCTTCATTCCTTTTTTTTTCTGATTCCACACCCCTCAACCCCTCTTCTCCTCTTTATTTACAAAGCTTGGTTTTATATTATCTTTTCTCATCTTTTTCTTTCCCCTTCCTAGTTCCCCTTTCCTTAAAACAATTTCTTCCTATTTCACA
>NW_004524585.1:13883243-13901372 GCF_000260255.1 Octodon degus | reverse complement strand
GGGGATTGAACCGCGGTCCCTGATGCTTTGCCAAGCTTGTTCCAAGTAGGTGCCTTAGACCACTGAGCCATCTCTCCAGCCCCATATAATTCTGGTTCTTATTTACACTTTCAATTTCTCACACCACTGAGACAACACAATATTTACACATATTGCAATATACGTGTCTGATTATTTCACATGTGTATGGTCTCAGGCTAAGGAGATAGCTCAGCAGCATAAGTGCCTGCCTGGCAAGAGCAAGGTCCTGAGTTCAATCCCAAGTACCAAAGATTTAAAAAAAAAGCAAAACAAAAAAATATGGTCTCAAGGTCTCCCCATTTAGCTATAAATGTCTCAAGTTTATCAACTTTTAAAGCTAAGTGGTACTCCCTTATAGTAAAAGCCTACATTTTTAATTTTTAAAATCTATTTACCAATTGATGGACATATGAGCTATTTCCAAGATTTAGCTATTACAACTATGCTGCTATAAACATGGGTGTGTGTATATGCATGGGTGTGAGTATATGTGGTATGATGCTTTTAATTCTTTAGGGAAGATACCAAGAAGGAAAATAGCCAGGTCAAATGGAAACTGTAATCCTAGTTTTTTGAGGAATCTCAACACTGATTTCCACAGTGGTTGTACTGGCTTACCCTCCCACCAAAAGTGGAGAAGGGTTCCTTTTCCCCAGTGTTCTGCCAGCATTTGTTATTGATGGATTTCTTGATACTAGCCATTCTTTCTGGAGTAAGATGGAGTCTCAGCATTGTTTTAATTTGCATCTCTTAAATGACCAATGATGTGAACTTCAGGTGAAGAAGTACAAATGCCGTATGGTGAGCCTTTAATTCACTTTGACAGCACAGCTCAGACATTTGTGTGTTAAGTTTCTGGTGTCCTCATCCCTCCCTTCTTTGCTTTGACTGCCTTTGACTTAGATGGACAGAGAAGGGATGACATGTGCAATCCCAGGATTCATAGGAACAAACTGCATATGATAGATATCTGCCTATTCTCTGAAGGTCTCACACTGGGAACTTCTGTTTATTTCAGGAGTTGAGTATGATGACCTTGGTTAGCCCTGTCACAGCAGGGGATTTGTCCATGATTACATCCTTTTCTTCCCATTGTCCTCCTGCCCCAACAGGTTGATTGAGTCAAGCCTGGGCAGTGTAGCCACAAAACTCAACTTCTTCATCCATAACCTGGCCCAGATGAAGTTCACAGGCTCCGATGACCGGCTGACTCTTTCCTTTGCCCCTCGAACATACACTCTCAAGAGCTCTGGCCGCATCTTTGATGTTTTTCTCTGCCGTCATGAGAAAATCTTCCATCCCAGCAAGGGCTATGTAAGCATTTTTTCTTTCCTCTCCTGTCTCCTCCTGACTCAGCTCACTGGGGTTCTACCTCTTCCTACTCACAGTGGACAGTGGTGCTCACCGAGCCTCCTAGTCTGGAGCAGCTCCAGGCCACTGGCTTCTCCCTTCCCCAGATAACCTGGGTAGAATCGGGGAACAGACCAGTGGTAATTCCCACCATGTCACAGGCCCTACACAGTATACCCTGAAGAGTTTTGCTCCCAGAGTTTTGCTCCCAGATTCCTGCATATGTCCTGTCCACCATCCATCCTGTTCTCCAGTGGAGATGCCCCTGCTCTGCCTTCTGGAAAGCACCCCCTAACTCAGTACACACGTGTGCTTCCATTCCCTATTACCTCCTTCACTGGATGTGTAGGGTCTAAGACACATCTAAGATGTGGACCTTTGCAGATATATGTGGTGAGGGTAAATCGAGAGAGTGCTCATGAGGCCATTTACATCCAGCGGACATTTGAGGAGTTCCAGGAATTGCACAACAAGCTCCGGCTGCTCTTTCCTTCTTCCCTCTTGCCCAGGTAACTTCCCCCTTTACTTTATGGGGACGAGGGGGAGGGATGGGGCTGGCAGAACTTCAGGGGCACAGAGCACCCTTTGAAGATCTCCCTGCTTTACTTGGCTTGGCATTGATTTTGGTGACAAGTGCTCCCTCTGCTGGCCAAGCTCTCCTGGTGCCCAAGCAGTCCCCCCCCACCCCCCCACCCCCCAAGCAGCCTTGGTCTAGCCTTGGAAAGAAACTTGGGCCTATCTGTGAGAAGGAAAGCTGGCTGTGGTTAAAGAAGGGCCAGTAGTTGACTGGAAATCTTCCAAAGTGTCCAGCTTATTAAAGAGTTACACCAGAGCTGGACATGATGGTGTCCATATATAATGGGCTGAGGCAGAAGGCTTGAAAGTTCAAGGCCAGCCTGAGGAATTTAGCAAGAGTTTGTCTCAAAAAAATAAGGGCTGGTGTGCTAGGTGTGGTGTTGTACCTTCAATCCCAGCACATGGAAAGTGAAGCAAGAGGATAGACTGAGTTCAGGGCCAGCTAGGGTATAGTTTAGCAATAAAGCACTTGCTTAGCATGTGTGAGACCCTGGGTTCAATCTCCAGTACTGATAAAAAAGAGAAAAGGAACCATTTTTCAACTGGATAGACAAAGCATGGTGTATGCAGTATGTACCACAGAATATTACTGAGCCCTGAAAGAAAAGGCTATTGTGACTTGTAACCACGTGAATGAGCCCTGAAGACTTTATGCCACATGAAATAAGCCAGTCATATGACACAAGGCACAAGGTAGGATAATGGTTGAGGCATTATTGGGTTTTTGTTTTGTTTTGTTTTGTTTTTTACGGAACCGGGGATTGAACTCAGGTCCTTGCAATTGCCAGGGAAGCGCTTATTCCACCGAGCCATCTCCCTGGCCCCGCATTATTGTTTTAATAGATGTAGAATTTCAGCTTCAAAAAAATGAAAAGAATTATGGAGATAAGAGGTGGGCGTTAGATGGATGCAGGACCGTCTCCATGAGTTGGAGGCCAGCATGGTCTAGCAAAGAGTTCTGGAGGTGGATGGTGATGATAGCATGGTGAATGTTCCTTTTTTTTTTTTTTTTTTTTTGGTACTGAGGATTAAACTCAGGAACCCGCGCTTGCCATGCCAGTGCTTATTGTACTGAGCTACCTCCCTGGCCCGTGAATGTTCATAATGCCTTTTAACAGTATACTTAAGAACATTAAAATGGCCAAATTTGTGTCTTGTATATTTTTCTACTTTTTTTTTCTTTGTTTTTGGCAGCACTGGACATTGAACTCTGGGCCTTTGCACAGAACTATAATCCCCACCCCTTTTCATTTTTTCTTTTGAGACAGGATCTTGCTAAGTCCCTAAGTTGCCCTGTCTGGCTTTAAACCTGTTATCCTTCTTCCTCAGCCTCCCAAAGCACTGGGATTACAGGTGTGCGCTGCTGCTCCCGGTTTTTCTATCACTGAAAAAAAAAAATAATGATAGTAACCTATTTTCTCAGTGAATTGTTACACTGAAGGGAGAAACAGCAGAATCCAAGGCCTGGTCACAATTTCAAGGAGCCACAGGACTCTGCCTAACAATTTGGTTTTTCTGGCCTGGAGATCTTGGAGGTGTATGAGTGTACAGTTGAGTGTACCATGTGCCTGGGGGTGTGAGTGTGTGTGGCTGTGGGTGTGAGCATGCAGTGTTATGTGTGTCAGACCTGGGCACACATGGGGAGCCAGGGAGGAGTTTAGGTGACCTACTGCAGACAGGGAAGCTGTTAGGAAACAAGGGCCCAATGACTGGAGACACCAAGGAATGGCAAGACCTGCTCCTCATTTCTCTCCCTCTCGCTCCTTTGTGACCCCCTCCTCCCTCCCAGCTTTCCAAGTCGCTTTGTGATCAGCCGCTCCCGGGGGGAGGCCGTGGCTGAGCGGCGCAGGGAGGAACTGAATGGCTACATCTGGCACTTGATCCACGCAGCCCCCGAGGTGGCCGAGGTGGGTGGCTCCTATTCCTACTATCACTGCTGGCGGGATGGGAAAGCAGGCAGGAGGGTCTGAAGTTGGGGGATCCAGGCAGCCCTTCTGTGTCTGCCAGGGGAGTGACCCTGTAGAACGTGGGTCCCCCTTGTCAGGCAGCACATGCAATCACAGGGAATGTACTTGTTAGGGCAGCCAGGAGCACCCACACAGAGGCTTCTTCAGAAGGAGCCCTGAGCATCAGAAGGGGCCCCAAGTGAGTGGAGTGATCTGAATTGAGGAAGAGTGGAGGAAGCTTCTCTTCTCTTCTCTTCTCTTCTCTTCTCTTCTCTTCTCTTCTCTTCTCTTCTCTTCTCTTCTCTTCTTCTCTCTTCTCTCTTCTCTCTTCTCTTCTTCTCTTCTTCTCTCTCTTCTTCTCTTCTTCTTTCTCTCTCTCTCTCTCTCTCTCTCTCTCTCTCTCTCTCTCTCTCTCTCTTTTTCTCTCTCTCTCTCGGTGGCACTAAAAATCATACTCAAAAAAAAAAAAAAAAAAGAATCAAACTGAAAACCTCGCATTTACCAGGCAGGTGCTATGTCACTAGGCTACAGCCCCAGCCTGTGTTTGTGGGATTTTTTTTGGTCGTGGCTGAGGGGAGGAGCCTCTTGAAGGCAGAATCTGTGAGCAGGTCGATTATGTGTCCACCTAGATTTCTTTTAAATAAATGGCATTATAATGGCCCTCATACAGTTACCAGGAATCCTGTAACTCTGGCTGGCACCTGACTCCCATTTGCCACGTTTCCCATTGTCCATCCACACACACGTTCATCGTTTTGCAGTAGCGCCCTTTTACATGCAGTCCTATATTCTGAGACTTCTCCCATTAGCATTTATAGTAAGCATATGCTGGAACTTTAAATAGTTGTACTAAATTAATGCACTGACACGCAGTGCAATGATCTTACCCTCTTTATTTCTGTACGATTTTTTTCCATTTTCTACTATATTAATACTCAAGTAGAAACTTTCACATATTTAGGTGGGTTTTGTTTGGTTGGTTTTGGTTTCAGTCTTTTGTTTTTTGAGACAAGGGCTTAAATTGTAGTGCAGTCTGGACTTGAACTCACAGCGTAGCCTGGCTGATGTCAAACTCACAGCAACTCTCCTGCCTCAGCCTCCCAAATGCTGGGATTATGGGTGTGTGCCACCATAGCTGGTTTGGTCTTGTTCCTTCTTATTATTTAGGAAATATACTCCTGCACAGGATTCAAGCTCTTTGTCCTCATTGGCTCAAGCACCTCTATAGGTGAGCAGGGTGCATGTGCTGATTAGAGAGGCAGGAGTCAAAAGGAACACACTGCTCTTAACCTGAAATGACTGTTATTTTTCCTTTTAAAAAATATTTTTGGGGGCTGGGGAGATAGCTCAGTGGAATAAGCACTTCCCTGGCAAGCACAAGGGCCTGAGTTCAATCCCCAGTTCTACCAAAAAAAAAAAAAAAATTTAGTAAGAAAACCTTAAAGCATAAAGAAAAGCAGAATAATTAGTGTCTGTGTACCTACTATGTAAATATTTTCCCATATTAGCTTTATTTACGTACTGGGAATTGAACTCAGGACCTTGGGCTTGCCAGGCAGGGACTGTGCCACTTAGCTATATCCCCAGCTGGGTTCACTTATTCTTAATTTAAATTTATATATTTATGTATTTGGTGCAGCTCACACAGCATGTGGTACCAGGGATTGAACCTGGTCCTTGCGCTTGCCAAGCAGGCGCTTAGACTGATGAGCTATCTCTGCAACCCTTATGTATTTATTTATTTTTTTACATAATTTTATTGAGAAACAAATAGCAATGAGACAGTTTCAAACCAAATTGGTAGAACAGTTTCAATAATTAACACATTGCATACGTTCTTCCTAGTGGTTAATTGGTGTACAAGATGCGGACATGATATCCTATTTACAAACACTATTAGAACAAATCCCTCTATTCATTAAGAGAATGCAACTATATATCTATCCTAATCACTTTGAATACACAGATACAAAATGGACATTCATCTATATCCCCTTTTTTTATTTAGTTCCGTTATTTGAATATTGTAGGTGTGTTAACTCAGCAAAATATTCTAAACAAGTCCAGTAGTATTGGGTTTTCCACTTCACTGGCAATGTCAGAAATTGCTGACCTGAGTCCCCTACAGCTCAACATAATAGCATGGCTTTACTTCTTATATTTTGTTTTTATACTTTTCTGCTGGATGGTTAAGACCAAGGTAAAGCAGGACCTATGCAACAAGAGTTGTAGCTTTTGGGTCTGATAAGGTCAGTGAAATCCCCTCAGGATTTATGCTGAGATCCTGTACCTCAGATTATAGAACCTTTGTCAGTGTCAGCCATGTGGATGAATCACGGCCATTGCTTGGCCAATGTGCTCTCTGTGAAAGCCTGAGAGAATGTTTTCTCTCCATATGACTCTCCTTAGGCACATTCTACATCATCGATCACTTTCCTCTTTGGCCCCATAATCTCCTTGATCAGAAAATTTGGGACACTACTGAGTTACATGATGTTACAGTACAAGTTCTCATATATTGCCCTTATTTATTTTTATGGCATATTTTAAAACAAATTGGATGATATTGTACCCTTACAATATTATAATAGGTATCTCTGAAAAATAAGAATAAGTGCATGTGTAACTGTAGCATTGTTACATCATCCAACAGGTAGTCCATGTCCAAGGTTTCCCAGACTCTTTACAGTTGGTTTGATTGCATCTTTCCCCAAATAGAAGGACACATATTTGGTTTTCTGTGTCCTACATCTCAATCTGGAGCCTCCGGTCCTCCTGTTGGGCTGCTGTCCCACTGAAGAAGGGCCTGTGTTCTGATTCCATTCCAGTGCGACCTGGTGTACACCTTCTTCCACCCCCTGCCCCGGGACGAGAAGGCTGCGGGCACCAGCCCAGCCCCCAAGTCCTCAGGTACAGTGCCTTGCCTGGGGGAGCCCTGCGGCCCCCCTGGGCCTCCCAAGGCTCTCTCCTGCCCCATTCCTCCCAGTGCTCTTTTGTTGGCTGTCTCCAGTCCCTCTTCTCATTGGCTGTGCAACCTGCTTCTGCACTCAGGCTGTGCAGCTCCTTGGCCCAGCTCCCCTGAAGCTGGATGCTGGTACTACACCACCGCTTCCGTAAACTGCTCCCAACTCACGTCCAGACCCTGCTTAGGTGGAGCTCATGAGAATCAGGAACCTGACTTAGAGAGACTGGGACAGGGGCTTCAGAGAGAAAGCAGAACCCACCTGTCACAGTCAGGAGCACCACGGGCCTATTGACCTTTCTCGGTTTCCTTGGTTCCTACAGATGGCACATGGGCCCGGCCAGAGGGAAAGGTGGGCGGGGAGGTGAAGCTATCCATCTCCTACAAAAACAACAAGCTCTTCATCATGGTGATGTACATCCGTGGCCTGGTAAGTGCACAAACAGCCCCTGTTTATTTGTCTGTCTAGTTTGTCTGGAATAGCCAGAGCTTTTGCTGCCCTGGTGTCAGCTGAGTAAGTGCTAGGATGCATGAGCCAGGCCTATGTTCTGACCACACAGTTCAAGACAGGGGGTCAGGCCTGTTAGCTGTGGGCTCCAGCAGTGTCCTGCTCATAAGGAGGGTAACATCAGCGCCAACCTCCTAGGCTTGCCTCTGGGATTAAATGAGATACTGCATGGCAAGCACTCACTTCACTGCATTATTATGGTGATGTGGTACTTACTGTAAAAGAGAGAGGCCCAAAGGGCTAGTCACCTGATAAGGCAGTCACTTGACATCCTTTCTGCTTAATCATGCAGCATATGCTGACATTTTTGGTACAGAACGTAGGAACAATGTGGATAGAATTCTATAGAATACAAGAGGTGACCAAAACATGGTGAATGTTCAAATTTTTAAAAATTGATTATAATATGGAATGGGAGGGGCATAAGAGGGGAAGTAAACAGAATTAGGATTCGCTGTGTACACACACCAACTCTCCATGATCGGTGTGCTCATCGTATATTCCGAACATGTACTAATAGAAATGGTTTTAAAATGTATTATTACAGTAAAATCCATAATACTCCCCTGCACTTCAAACATACTCTTCCCACCATTCTTGCCGCTTTCTGAAACAGTTCTGGAAGTCCTCTTTCATGAATGTCTTCATAAGGTGTGATCACAAATGCAATGAATGGTACTGCTGAGTGGAATCCAAAGGAAAGGTGGTCTTGTAAAAACATTACAGTGAGGTGGCAGTTTGCAGAGTGGGGAAGGAAGGCCTCTGATAGAGGAGCTCTGTGATGCAAAGCCTGAGTCATGACGGCTGCTGGGTGTGGCCAGGAAGCACAGTGGCTTCAGCTGCAGCGGGCGCTGGTGGGGAGGTGGGAGAGGGCCCAGTGGGCCAGAGCATAGGCGCCACCATAGGACTGTCTCCCCGGAGGAAGATAGGTGGGAGAAGAGGGGAGATAAGAGGGAAAGAAGAAGAAGAAGTAAAAAGAATTAAGAGGCACTCTGTGTATTCCTCACCATGAATATAATCATTAGGTACTGCAGCTGTATTAATAAAAACTTAATAGCCAGGCACGGTGGCACACATCTGTAACCCCAGCACTTGAGCAGCTGAGGCAGGAGGATTGCCCTGGCTACATAGTGAGTTCAAGGCCAGCCTGTGCTACATAGTGAGACCCTGGTTTTTTTGTTGTTTTTTTTTAATGTTTTTAGAGATAGGTGGGAATTGTTGGAGGGCTTTGGGGCAGAGCTTTGGCATGATTGGCTTACGTTTTAAAAGCTGGGGCCCTGGGGGTGTAACATGTGTACAGCACTGGGTTCAGTTCTCAGTACTGGAAATAGAGATCAAGCTGGGTGAGTCACTTGTCAGCTGACCTTGAGCAAGGAAGCAACATAATCGACTCATGTCTCCTCTGGGCAAGAGTTAAACAGACCAAATGACAAGAGAGCATGACAAGATGATACCTGGGGAGGATAGCATGGCTCATTCCAAGGAGGCCACATCATGAGCTGCCCAGAGCATTTAGATGAAAAAGAACGGATTTCAAGAAGCTAAGCCAGGGCTGGAGATATGGCTCAGTGGTCTAAGGCACCTACTTGAAACAAGCTTGGCAAAGCACAGGGGCCGCAGTTCGATCCCCCAGCACCACATGCCAGCCAGCCCTGCCCCCTGGTGGGCTGAGCTGGCCACACACACACACAATAAATAAATGTAATAAATAAAAAAATAAATAAATAACTTAAAAAAAAAAAAAAAGAAGCTAAGCCAAGGGCCAGCGAGATAGCTCAGCTGACTAAGTGCCTGCTTAGGCAAGCACAGGGACCAGGGTTTGATCACTGGCACCACATGCAGTGTTGGCCCTGCCCTCAGGTATGCTGAGCCAGCCAGCCACCGAGACTGGGCTGGTGGCACATGCCTGTAATCCCAGCACTGGGAGGCTGAAAACAGGAGGATCACCACGAATCTGAGCCCAGAAAACCTGCAACCCTACCTACATAAATACATAAGTACCAAATACACAAATTTTAAAAAAGTTGAACCAAAAATAAAACCAAACTACATATAATAGGCAACTGACAGTCTAATCTGTCTGTCTCTCTTTCTCTTGTACTGAAGGTTGAAGCCAGGGTCTTTGCACTGAGATATATCCTCAGCCCTTTTTTAAATTTTTATTTTGAGACAAAGTCTCACTAAGTTGCCCAGCCTGGGTATGAAGTTGATCCTTCTGCCTTGGCCCCCTACAATACTGGGGTTACACTGTTTTGATAGAATACCTATCATGATCTTGGTAAGTATTTTCTTTTATCAGAATGGAGCAAGATGGGAGGTAGGCAGATGGTATGTGCTGCCAGAAACCAGTGTGGGAGAGGAGTATAGGTCAGGAGTGAGGAGCAAGAGACAGATAGAAATCTTCAGTTAGTTGTTGTGGCACATGTCTGTAATCTCACTCTGGGAGGCTGAGGCAGGAGGATCACAAGTTCTAGTTCAGCCTAGCTCAGAGAACTTTAGGATAAGATTCTATCTCAAAATAAAAAATAATAAGGGCTGGAGATGTAAGGTCCTGTGTTCAATCCCCAATACTAGAAGAAAAAAAAAAAAAAGAATCTTTATCATTTTGTTGTTGTTTTTATTGTTACAGCAATTGCTTCAGGATGGGAATGACCCTGATCCCTATGTGAAGATTTACCTCCTTCCTGACCCTCAGAAAACCACTAAGAGGAAAACTAAAGTGGCCCGGAAAACCTGCAATCCTACCTACAATGAGATGGTGTGTGGGGGAATGGTGGCATAGGGTAGTGGGCAGGCGTTGGCAGACTGCATCTGTTCTGTTAAATAAGGGTGTGTGTGTTACTCTGGGAGGCTGATGCAGGAGGATTATAAGTTTGAGCCCAGACTAGGCAGCTTAGCAAGACCTCACCTCAAAACAAGAAATTATAAAAAGACTGGGGCTATAGCTCAGTGTGAAGGCTACGTGGTCAGTCTCCAGTACTCAAAGATGCATATGTACAGGTCATTCTGCAGCGTGCCCACCACACTTCATTTGGGGTTGTGTGGCCGCTCTCATATTGCAATGGTAGCTCAAGTAGTTGTGACACAGACTTTACCTATAAAGCTAAAACTATTTGCTCTCAGGGCTGAGGAGATAGCTCAGAGGCCTAAGCACCTGCCTGGCACACACAAGGTCCTGAGTTCAATTCCCAGTACCAAAAACTAAAAATAAATAAAAATTAAACTATTTATTCTCTGTCCCTTTACATAAAAAACTTCCTTTTTTGTTTTATAAATATAGTTTATACTGGCCTTGGACTCACTGCAATCCTCTTGCCTCAGCCTCCTGGGTGCAGGCATGCACCACCCTGTGTGGCCTAGACAGCTCTTTGACCCTTGATATTAGGATAGCAGAGCAGGGTGGGGGCCATACCTGTGGGAAGGAGGAACCTGCTGGTCCTGTGCTGCACAGACAGATGCAGTGGCCCTCATGACAGGCCCTCGCTTGCTCGGGCTCTGAGTCCGCCTGCGGCTTCTCTGTGACACAGTGTTCTTGGGCTCTGCGGGGTTGGGGACACGCAGTGGCTTTAGCCTCAGCCAACTCAACCCACTAGGCACCTGAGCGTGCCCTTCCCGTGTTCATGCTTCCTCCTGTCCCCATTGTCTGGTTTGCAGTTGGTGTATGACGGGATCCCCAAGGGGGACCTGCAGCAGCGGGAGCTGCAGCTGAGTGTGCTGAGTGAGCAAGGATTCTGGGAGAACGTGCTCCTCGGGGAGGTGCACATCCGCCTGCGGGAGTTGGACCTGGCCCAGGAGAAGACCGGCTGGTTTGCCCTCGGGTCTCGAAGCCATGGAACATTGTGAGCCAGCAGAGCCATGGCCCAGGACCTCCAGCTGGTGGCAGGAGTTCGGGGAGAAGACTATCGCTCCACTACTTCTCCTGGGGGAGGGGCAGGGCCTATGCTGGGCAGCTTCCCTTGGATCCAGGCGGACCTGGCCTCTGTGACGGTGCAGTCAGGTGCCCTCGGCCGTGTCTTTCTCCACAGGCTGGACTTGGGTTGGTTGTGCTGAGCAGCCCCTCAGAAGCTGTGAGGTTGCAGCAAAGTTTTTAAGTTTACCTTGTGTCAAGGGAGCAATGCCTGGTTTGGGGTGTATGGGGGGCGGGCTGTATGAGGTAGCAGTGGAGGGGAGGGTGGGTGGATATCTTTATTTTTATTTTTAAAAAATGAAATAGTAATGTTGTCCTAGATGGGACAGGAAGCCTTGCAAGAAGGGACATACATATGCCTCAGAAGGCACGAGAGGAAGACTATTTGGACTTTTTGTATGATTAAAGTTCTTATTGGACTTTTCCCTAGGTGTTTGGTTGGGTTGGGTTTGATTTTCTAGCTATAGGAATGATTTGGGGAGGGGCCCAGTGGGTCCTCTGGTCCAGCCTGCCTTCTCTTAGAGCGGGGCAGGTGGGTGAGGGGGGAGGGCTGCCTAGGCTGCGCCAAGGCCTGGGCTGGACTGAGGCCTGCGCTGGGCCTTTCTGATTTTTGCCTCCAAAGGAGAGCGACATGATACCTACATGTGTAAGGAAGGGCCTTCCATATCGGGGTTCCGCCAAGGACCTGTATTCAGGGACCCATGCTCTTTAGGGGCAATTTTTTCCTCTCATTTTCCCCTATTTGGTTAACACTTGGCCTGGATCCTGTCTCCTCCCCCTACCTCTGTCCTCTCAAACCTTCTATGGGCCATCCCATCCCTGCAAATACGTTGGGGGTGCTTTCCCATAGGTCTCTCTTTATTAATGTTTCCCAGTGGGACAAAATGCTGCCCAGTCCTCAGATGTAGTTTCACCCCAGGGCATCGGGCCCTGGGCATCTAGGAGGCAGATGCAAACGTGGCTGCCTGCTGCATCATTTCTGGAAAGCATTCCCCTCCCTTTCCACTTCTTTCTGTTCTTCTCTCCCACACACCTTTTTCTGTCATACTTTTCCTAAAAATGTCCCTCATTCTGTGGGGCCATAAAACCTATTTGGAGCCAAAGGGATGCCCAGGCAGAAGCAAGGAGATGGGGCAGAAGAGTCCATAGCACTGTTGTTTTCCCTGGGATTTTCCTTGGTTGGGAGGAGGCTGTATTGGAGATATGACACCTCCATATCTCACCTTGGAACTGAGATCATGGGCTAGGAGAGATGGGGGCTCTTTTTTTTTTTTTTTTTTTTACCACAGACTTCATTCCCTCCCAGGTGGATTTAAATTTGCTTTTGCATTTTTCTCCAAAGGGCTGTCTTCTCAAAAAGAGGGACAGACTTTGACTTTGGTAGTAACTTTTCAAAGCACATGTCCCATGATTGGGAAAAAGTTCACCAGGACAGAAACAGTCTGTAATCTCTCTCTAGCTCTTTCCTCAACTCCAAGGGTCACCAATCTCTGTTTCTGTTGACTCATTCCACTACTGGGGAAAGAAAGTCCATTCATTGACATCACAGGGCAACAAAGAAGTTTAAATTTTTCTTTTACATTAAAAATGCCAAGGATAAAGCTGGTTGAGGAGGGCAGGGACTCGGGGAACAGAAGAAGGGTAGAGCCTTTCCAGATACATGGACCACAGATGGGTCACTGGCTTTCGCTGCTGGCCCATTTTATTTCGACCCTCTATGCCCCTGATTTGAAAAGGCCTGTACTGTACCCACTTTCCAAGCTCCTTGTATCTTCTACGTTCTCTGGAATTGTATTTTCTAATAAATGATATCTGAGGAAAAAAAACCTATCATTTTTAAAAAAGATTGGTTGATATGTAAATGTTTAGATGAAATTGTCTGGTGTACAAGATGAAAAATAAAAATAACAGTGGATTTTCAAGTGGTAATGTTGATACACCCTAGGGCCCCGCAGACCGTGGCTGAGCCACAGCTTCAGGTGGGTGTGATTATCCTGTTTTCAAATAAGAAATCAAGGCGCAGAGAGATTAAGTGTCGTGCCCAAGGCACAGAGCCAGTCAGTCTTAAAACTGGACTTTGAACCTAGCTTTCACTAGATTCCAAACCCCTTTTATGCAACGCATAATACAACTCCTTCAATTGGTGTCATATTGATCGCTTTCAAAGTGCTTTATCCATGTCACTTTTCCCACTACCATGGGGAAAAAGTGGTAAGTTCATATGCGTTAATTCTGTAAACATTTATTGTACGTACTCATGCTACCTAGCGGTGAGCCACCTTTCACAAAGCACAGAAGAAGCTTCTAGAATTGTACACTGTGGTCCTATACCGGGCATCTGACTGAGAGTTGCAAAAGCTAAGACAGTTGGGTGTGATGGTGTGATGGATCATGCCTGTGATCCCAGTGGCTTGGCAGGCTGAGGCAAGAGGATGGCAAGTTCAAGGCCAGCCTGGGCAATTTGACAAGACCTTGTCTCAAAGTAAAATTGCAAAAGTTCTGAGAGTATAGCTCAGTGGTAGAGTACTTGTTTGGTATGTGCAAAGCTCTGAGTTCAATCTCCAGTACTAAATAAATGAGACAATGCCCTGCATTTAAGAAATGTTCTGCCTGGTGGTATTTAACCAACCCCATTTTACAAAAGAACTAAACCTTGAGGCACCTGGCAACTACCAAGCTGGTAGAACTGCAGCTCAGAAGTGAACCCCCTTGTTCAAGGATTTTACCCTGAAGTTTAAAACACTCTGAGGTTAGGAGTCATATTTTGTGCTGGGGAAGTTCCTAGGGCTTTCAAGGGACATTTTGACAAAAAAGTAGGCAGTGTCACTTGATGCATTTCTGAGTGTCTCTGAAGTGTCACATCCTGGCCAAGTCCCTAAGGACCTTTTAAAAATTAGAACGTAGTCTGGCAAGAGACCTAGGTAAGGGTATCTTTTGGCCAAATGGAGTAGAAACCTGAACCTCCAGAGGGAGTAGGTATGACAGAAGTGGGGCATAGGGAAGAGGGGTACTCAGGGAAAAAAGAATCATGAAGCCCAAGAGATTGGGTTTCCAAATTCAACGAGTGGCAAAATGACAACTTGCTGGGATTCGTGGGGTGGATGGGAGGAAATGTGCTTGAGTTGAAAGGTCAGAACTGGAGCAGCATTTAAAGTGAAGAGGTGCTCTGGGGAGCACTTGCCCCAGGATTCTTTTTTTTTTTTTTTTAATTTTTTTTTTTTTTTTTTTTTTTTTTGTGTGTGTGTGTGTGTGTGTGTGTGTGTGTGTGTGTCCAGCTCAGCCCACCAGGGGGCAGGGCTGGCTGGCATGTGGTGCTAGGGGATCGAACCGTGGTCCCTGTGCTTTGCTAAGCTTGCTCTGAGTAGGTGCTTTAGACCACTGAGCCATCTCACCAGCCCCTGCCCCAGGATTCTGATCAGCACAACACACTGCACACAACCACACAGTGTCAGGCACTGTGGCTGCTCAGAGAGAAAGGTTCAGACCAGATCATGAAGGATCTCAGTACAGCGAGGCAGGCAGCCATAGAAATAGGGTCCTCCCTTGGTATCCAAGAGTTATGCATTCCACAGATTCAGCCAGTGGTGGAAAATATCTGCAAAAGAATTTTTCAAATTGCGCTGAACATGTATAGGATTTGCTCCTTGCTGTCATTCCCTAACCTACATAGTATGATAACTGTTCACATGCATTTATATTGTATCAAGTATTGCAAGTTAGAGATGATTTAAGGATATAGGAGGTTGTGTGTAGGTTATATGAAAATACTGTACCATATCTGCAGAGGGACCAATATTCCCAATATTGAGGGACACCTGCAATTATAGTACAGTCTGGCACAGACAAGATGGATGGGGGAGGGAAGGGATATGGGAGGGACTTCACAGAGGAGATATTTGGACTGTGTTTTAACATCAATCAGAGCCAAGCATGGTGGTGCACAACTGTAGCCTCAGTACTTAGGCAGCTGAAGCAGGAGGATTATCACAAATTCAAGGCTGGACTAATAGTTCAAGGCTAATCTGACCTACATAAAGAGGCCTTATTTCAAAAATAAAATTTAAAAAAAAAAAATCAGAGCTGGGCCTGATTCCAGCACTCAGAAGTCTGAGACAGGAGAATTGCTGCAGGTTTGAGGCCAGCCTGGGCTACATAGTAAGTTCAAAGCCAGCCTGAACTACTTAGTGATACCCTGTCTCAAAAAACTACCCCCCAAAAAATAATAATAATAAAAAAAATGAAAAGTCTATCAGAACTCGCAATCCTGTTCTCAGTGTGATGGAGATGCCTTTATGGATGTTGTTTTAGTTTGGTTTTTTGAGATAGGTATCTGTGTAGCCAAGACAGACTTTAAACTTACAGTGTTCCTGCCCCAGGGCTGGGATTCCAGGCTCTCATCATGCCTCCCAGCTCACCATGGTTCTGGGAAAGGGACTTCAGTACTTCACTACATGTTTTAAAGGATCATTCTGGGGCTAGGTATGTAGCTCAGTGTGAGAAGTTTTGCCTCTGTGTGAAAATGCTTGCCTGGCATGTGTGAGGCCCTTGGTTCAACATAGGCTACTGTGCAAAGGGGTGGGCATTAGCTACTTCAGAAGTTTACCTCAGAGGTTGAGCATTTGCCCAATAGGCAGGAGGCTCTGGGTACAATCCTTGAGAAAGAAAGGAGTCCAAGATGACCTCTGGAGCTGAGGAGCTGAGGAGATTCTGTAACAGGTCTCTCCTAGTTTCAGGATATTTGTTGCCAACTTTGATGTTCCTTGGCTCACAGATATGGGCCCCTGATCTCAGCCTTCATGTTCACATGGATTCTCCCTGCAAGTCTTGCTTCTGCTTTTTTGCAGGGACACAGTCCTGGATTAGGGCCTTCCTAATGACCTCATTTAACTTGATCATCTCTAAATAGCCTACATTATTTCCAAATCAGGCCCCATTCTCAAGTATGGGTGTGAGGGTTTAAACATCTTTTGGGGAGCACAACTCAACCCCTAACAGTCAAGAGACTGCAGACAACAAAATTTCTTGGTAACCTTGACAAGGGCTGTGTGCATGAGTCGGGGAAGTGAAAGGCACACTGGTGTAGGGTAGGAGAAAATAGGAGACAATGGAGACCATGAATGTAGACAACTCGAGAAACTGAGCTGTGATGGTGCAGGAACTTGGAGGGGTGTGAGGTGTGGAAAGATTTTTAAAATAGGTGATATTAAACTACAGGAATGTAAATGATCTGTCAGTGAGAGAGAAACTGGTCTGTTACAGGATAGGAGGAATAATAGCGGCTGGATTCCTTGAGTAGAAAGGAAGGCCTGGGGTCCAGGGGAGCTTCTTGGCTTGTAAGGAGATTGAAGGCAGAGTATGGGGCTTGAGATACAGGTGGGTTAGTGGGGAAAGGATGAGGTGGTTCAAGTTTGGATTTGTTTCCTCAAAGTAGTAAGAGGTGGGAACCTAAACTGAGAATGTGGTTTATGGGGGATGCTGGAAATTTGGAGGAAGAATCACTGTAAAATAGTCTCAGAGTATGAAAGTAGAGCTACCCAGGAACTGTCATGGGTGTACCTGGCATTGGTGAGGTCGGTTGGTGATCACAGAGTGACAGGAGCTGCTCAGTGTGCCTGAGCCACTAGGATCGAGTAACTAGCTGCATGCGTCGGACACCCAATGAGTAGGTAGCTCTGTTTTGCTACGGCTGGAATGTGGCCAAGAAGAATGAGAGAGGAGCAGAGGGGTCTTTGTAAGGGGCGATTCTAATACAGGATCGAGGAAGGAAGCGAAGGAGGTGATGGGTTGCAAAAGACTGGTCATGGCAATGGTTTCTGGTCTCTGAATGCCTAATAGGGAATAGGGACATTGGGTAGTGAGCTGGAAAGGCAGGAGGTGGCAGTCAGAGTGTGGGATACTTAGAGGTCAGATTTTAGAAGCAGCGCCAACTCTAGAACACAGTTAAAAGCTATGTACTTTTTACCTCAGGCCTTGCAAAATCTTTTTAAACAAACACAATGAACTGAGATTTTAATGATCTGCTGCCAAAGTGCCAGTCAGATTGCTGGTCCAAAGACTTCTTGTCTTCCCCAGCTTGCACACAGCCATGGGAACGCACTGTTAGCTCCGAGCGCACAGCTGCGCTCCCTGCACTCCTAGCTGAAGCAGGCTGGGGGCGTCTGATTCACCCTTCATCTACAAGTGTGACTGACCAGCAGTCGCATATTCTCAGAGCTGCAAATGCTTCATCATCTCTCTCTAGAACAACTTTTTTTTTTTTTTTTTTTTCTTTGAGACAGGGTTTCACTATGTAGTTTGGGCTGGCCTTGAACTTACAGTGGTCCTCCTGCTTTAGCCTCAGCCTCTTGAGTGCTGGGATTACAGGCGTGCGTTACCACGCCCGGCATCTAAAACAACTTCTAAGGTAAGGGCGTAAAAAATTATATCCAATGATTATATGGGACAAGGAAACCCATCCAAGAAAGTTTTAAGAAATTGTCAGGGGCCTGCCCATTAGCTCAGGTGTTTAAAGTGCCTGCTGAAACAAAGCAGTCAGGCTCAGGATGCTGTGGTTCAATCCCCTCATCCTCAAGCCAAACCAGACCTGCCCTGAAGGCATCCTGCGCAGCCCCCTCCTCAAAAAAAAAAAAAAAGAAAGAAAGAAAAGAAATTGTCTTTAGGAACTTGACATGGTGGCACACACCTGTCATCCCAGTACTCAGATGGCTGAGAGACTGAGGCAGGAAAATTGCTACAATTTTGAGGCCAGCCCAGGTATATAGTTAGTTTAGGAGCATCCTGAACTATATATATAGCAAGGCCCTGTCTCAAAAAATAAAAAGAAAGAAAGAAAGAAAGAAAGAAAGAAAGAAAGAAAGAA
>NW_004524585.1:13882044-13883143 GCF_000260255.1 Octodon degus | reverse complement strand
GAAAGAAAGAAAGAAAGAAAGAAAGAAAGAAAGAAAGAAAGAAAGAAAGAAAGAAAGAAAGAAAGAAAGAAAGAAATTTCCTTTAGGGGCATGTGGTGTCACTCTGTGAAAACAAGAGGCCACAGGCTTGGCCAGAGAAGCTGCTATTATTTTGAAGCATTACTCTTCCATTCATTCAACAATTGTGATTTGGTCCTGGGGGTTGAACCCAGGGCCTCACACATGCTAGGCAGCCAGCGCCATATCACTGAGCTACATCCCCAGCCTTATTTTTTATTTGGAGGTAGGATCTAGCTAAACTGCCTGGGCTGGCCCTGAATTTTCAGTCCTTTTGCCTCAGTCTCCTAGGTAGCTGGGATTACAGACATGTGCCTGGCCAACAAATGACTGGGAACCTATTTTATGTCAGTCTGGTTTTTATTTTATTTACTTATTTTTGGTCTCAGGACCCCTTTACAAATTTAAAAACTGAAGACTCCCAAATTTGTGTTTTTGCAGAATATCTCTCTTTTTTTTAAATGCTTAATATAATTTATTTTTGTAAGTCTGATTTCATAAAGTTTTAAATTTTATTTTAAAGAGAAAAAAGTAAAAATAACAACAAAGCAGAATTTCAAAACAGATTAGTAGGACAGTAGTAATACTTTATACACTTATTGTTGACTTCATAGTTGTCATTCAGAGAACAAGATATAGGCATAATATCTTTATTTTTTTTTTCTTTTTTGAGACAAGGTCATATTATGCTGTTCAGGCTGGCATTGAGCTTGCTTTGTAGCCCAGGCTGGTCTCAAATTCATAAAAATTCTCCTGCCTCAGCTTCCTAAGTGCTGGGATATAGGCATGATATCTTATATCAGTAATATTAGCAAAAATCTTTCTTTTTAATGAAGTAAGACAAATTATCTGTAGAAGTATCTTAACTATCTTGTATATAAATATGTATTTTTCTTTTCCCCTTTCTTCCTTTCCACTTTGCCCATTCTAGTTTGTCTTTTCTTTGGAATGGTTACTTCCCAACGTACAAGATTTATTGTACATTTTGGACTTATTTATTCATTCAGTTTCTCACACTAGGGATACAATTTTATATATATAT
>NW_004524585.1:13879945-13881694 GCF_000260255.1 Octodon degus | reverse complement strand
TGTGTGTGTGTGTGGCCAATTCAGCCCACCAGGGGGCGGGGCTGGCCGGCATGTGGTGCTGGGGGATTGAACCATGGACCCTGTGCTTTGCCCAGCTTGTTCCAAGTAGGTGCTTTAGACCACTGGGCCATCTCACCAGCCCTCTAATCCTAGTTTTTAAAGGACTTTCCACACTGATTTCCACAGTGGTTGCATCAGTGTATACTCTAACAACAGTGGAGAATGGTTCTTTTTTTGCCTACAGCCCTGCCAGCATTTTGCATTGGCTGATTTCTTGACAATAGCCATTTTTCTGGATTGACATGAAATCTCAGTATTGTTTTAATTTGCATTTCTTTTTTAAAAAATTTTTATGTATGTGTGTGTGTGTGTGGCCAGCTCAGCCCACCAGGGGGCGGGGCTGGCTGGCATGTGGTGCTGGGGGATTGAACCTTGATCCCTGTGCTTTGCTAAGCTTGTTCTAAGTAGGTACTTTAGACCACTGAGCCATCTCACCAGCCCCTTAATTAGCATTTCTTGAATGACCAATGATGTTGAACATATTTTCATGTATTTATTTAATATTTATATTTCTTCATCTGAGAAGTATATATTCATCTCAGATGCCCATTTTCAGATTGGGTCTTTGAATTTGGGTTGTCTGATTTGTTTTCAATTCCATATATATACTAGATAAAAGTCCTTTTTCTGAAGGACAACTAGCTATAATTTTTTTTCACAGTCTGTGGGTTGTCTTTTCACTCTGTTGGTAATTTCATTCATTGGTAAAAATACTTTTAAATAAGGTGAGATCCCATTTATTCAGTCTTTATACTATTTCTTTTGCCGTCTGGGTTTTGTTTATGAGGTCTCTGCCTATATCTATATCTTAGATCTCTATCTATTTTCTCTTCTAGTACATTTAGCATTTCTCTTTTATTTTATTTTTTTTTTAGCATTTCTCTTTTAATATTTATTTTTCTAAATTTTTAAAACATTTATTTATTTACTTGCTACAGGGTCTCGCCTTCCAGCTCAGACTCATAGTGATTCTCCTGTCTCAGCTTCCCCAGCACCAGATTACAGGCATGTACCATTGTGCCTGGTTTTAGTTTTGTTGGCCTGCTCAGCATGGGACCAGCACCACATGCAGTAGTGGGGATCGAACTCCAGTCCTTGTGCCTCCCAGGCAGGCGCTTATATTGCAAACTATCTCCCCAGTCCCTCTTTTAATATTTATTTATTTATTTATTTCCCCATAATCTTATTGAGAAACAAATAGCAATGAGACAGTTTCAAACCAAATTGGTAGGACAGTTTCAATAATTAACATATTGCATACATTGTTCCTAGTGGTTAATTGCTGTATAAAATGCAGACATGATATCCTATTTACAAACACTATTAGAACAAATCCCTCTATTCATTAAGAGAATGTAACTATATATCTATCTTAACCAGTTTAAATACACAGATACAAAATGGACATTCATCTGTATCCCCTTTTTTTTTTGTTTAGTTCCATTATTTGAATATTATAGGTGTGTTAACTCAGCAAAATATTCTAAACAAGTCCAGTAGTCCATAATAGTATTGGGTCTTCCGCTTCACTGGCAGTGTCAGAAATTGTTGACTTGAGTCCCCTACAGCTCAACATAACAGCATGGCTTTACTTCTTATATTTTGTTTTTATACTTTTCTGCTGGATGGTTAAGACCAAGGTAAAGCAGGACCTATGCAACAAGAGTTGTAGCTTTTGGGTCTGATAAG
>NW_004524585.1:13854878-13879555 GCF_000260255.1 Octodon degus | reverse complement strand
GTTTGGCTGGCTTGAGTTGTGGGGATCGAACCACAGCAACCTGAGCCTGACTGCTTTGCTGAAGCAGCCACTTAAAGAACTGAGCTAAGGGGCAGGCCCCCTCAATATGTAGTTCTGATTGGTCTTGAACTCACAGTTATCCTCCTACCATAGTCTCCTGATTTCTGGAATTACAAACGTGCTACAACATCTAACTACATTGTAAATAAACAAAAAATTATTTTTCAAAACAGAAGATGTTGTATCAAGAGTGACAGCCAGGTGTGGTGGCACATGCCTGTAATACCTGCACTTGGGAGGCTGAGGCAGGAGGATCACTCCGAGTTTGAGGCCAGCCTGGGCTACATAGTGAATTCAAAGCCAGCCTGAACAATAAGAGATCCTGTCTCAAAAATGAAAACAAGGGAGTTCCCAAAATCTTTGTGTCTGCAATAATATAAACTAGAGGGAGCCTCCTATAGTTGCTTTTACATCCACTCTCTTGCAAAATCATATACCAAACATCCTGTAGAAGACTTCATTATACACTCATGAGAAAAAAATGTGGAAACACCTCAACATGATTATGCATGCAGGCATTATGGCAGGATTTCAAATTTGAACCAGCCTGGACAACTCAAGTGAATTTTCGTTTCAAAACAAAATGAAAAGGCCTAGGGATGCAGCTCAGTGGTAAAGCACGTGTCTAGCAAGAATGAGGAGGGAAAGAAAGAAAATGAAAGCTAGATTTTTGACAAAAATATGTCTTACTTTTACTGTAAGGATCCTTCAAAATGGTTTCAAAAGAGGAACTTCAGAGTTGGGTGGGGTGGTACATGATTTGTAACCCTAGCACTTGGGAAGCTGAAGCAGGAGGATCACTGCCAGTTTGAGGCCAGTCTGGGCTACATAGTGAATTCATGGCCAGCCTGGACTGCATAGTGAGATCCTGTCCCAAAGGAACAAGCAAACAAACAAACAAACAAACAAGAAGCCTCAAGGGCACTACACCACTGTGCTATATATATGTAGGATCCAGCCCTCAGGAGGAGCTCAGGGAGCAGCAGGAGCAAACATTGCCAGGGATACATCCTAAAATGCTGGAAGGGCTCAATGAATTCTGACTGGAAAGGGCAGCCCAGGCTCCAAGCCTACAGTAACATTTGAGCTGGATCTTGAGTTATAAGAATGTCAATAACATGAAAAAGTGCCGACTTTCCTGGCCAAGAGCCAGCATAAGGAACGGTATGAAAGCAGGGGCACCGAGCCCAGGGTTCCTGAGCGCAGCATGCATGAAGAGATGTGAGGAAGTGGGGGACGAGGCTGGAGAGCATCGTGGGAGGACAGGCTGAATGGAGCCTTTATTCTGCAGGCTGTGGGAAGCAGGGGAAGCCTGTGAAGCAGAATAGCACGGGGCGAACAAGTCATGTTTACCCTCCGTGCGCTAACTGTGGCTGGCGCTGCATGAGAACCTAGTTCTAGCCCTCTGCCCACTGACAGAATTCTATTAGCCCCACTTTACAATAAAAGGTACTACGTGGGGCTGGAGAGATGGCTCAGTGGTCTAAAGCACCTACTTAGAACAAGCTTAGCAAAGCACAGGGACCGCGGTTCAATCCCCCAGCACCACATGCCAGCCAGCCCCGCCCCCTGGTGGGCTGAGCTGGCCACACACACACACAATAAATAAATGTAATAAATAAAAATAAATAAATAATTTAAAAAAAAAAGGTACTACGTGTCCGTGTGGTTTGCGTGACACGTGGCTGTTACCCCAGCACTGGAGAGGCTGGGCAGAGGGATCAAAGTGAATTCCAGGCCAGCCTGAACTGCCCGCTACACCCTGTCTCAAAAAAAGGAACAATGACTTCTCATAATTAATTTGCATATTTGAATCTTTTACCATGAAATTTTTTTTTTTTTTTTTTTTTTTTTGGTGGAACCGGGGTTCTGAACTCAGGTATGCACTTATTCTACTGAGCCATTTCCCCAGCCCGTAAACTATTATTAATATACTTTTCTAAAGTCTTTAGGATTGAGAAAATATGTATTTCCAGATATGGATAACACGATAGTAAGGCATAAACAGATAAATGGAGGACCGCTTGATTTCCTAGAAAAGAGTTGTCCCAGAACAGGCCCAGGAGGAGCTGCTGCCTTCCCCCTCCCTCAGCTCTCAAAAAAATTTTCCATGTCCCTAGTTTTCATTAAATACTACTCTCCTTCTGTCCTTGTCATTTGACTGTGGAGCAGTTGATTAAAATGTTTTAGCAGAAATAACACCAAATTCACAAGAATACAAACCTGCCAATTTTTTTTTAATGGTCGCTTCTGCTTCCCTTACTGGTTGTCTGGCCCTGTGGCTCCAGTTGCTTAAGACGTGTAAGTTGAACTTGTGGCCTGCTGGTAAAAGCATAGATGACAGAGAATAATTTGGGGGGGCTTGCCCTTTTGTGACTTGGGTTCGCCCCCCACCCTGTAGTCTTATTAAGGGGAAGCCACCTGAATCTTCATTCCCACTGGGTACACTTGCCAGTGGACGGTGCAAGGACCTCACACCTTGATCCCAGGCAACGCTAACTAGTGATTTAGAAATCCTAAGGCGGAAGCCACAGTACGCGCGAAATTCATTTCTTATCATCTCAAAAAGAGGAACAATGACTTCTCGTAATTAATTTCCATATTTCAATCCTTTACCATGAAAACTATTATTAATATACTTTTCACTTTTATTGAGCTTTTTCACTTTTATTATTCATTTCAGATGATTGTTTTAATACCAGACATACATTTACACAGCATTACCCAATTCATATCGTACAGATCTCCGTTCGACGGTCTACTTAGCACTCAACAGCACCGCAACATCGATATATAAGTCTAAACTACGCGTATACATTTCCAGAGTAGCCAGCCCCTAAAACAACAGGTGAAAATTCACAAATTACCTCGAGCCGCCCCCACCCCCTCGTTCCAAGTCCTCCCCTTTAACCCGGAGGGCGGGGGGTGCGGTCTCCTAGGAGACCACGCGCCCGGCCTCCCGCGCATGCGCAGAGATCGGGTCTGGCTGATGCAACCTTCCGCGTGCCGAGCCGCTCCGCCGAGAGTAAGGAAGCCGACGGGGACATCCGGCAGACCAATCAGCCGCCGCGCGGAAGTGTGAGGAAAAACCCGCCCCCGGGGTTTTGAGAAATATGTTGGGTTACGCCCGGCTGGTGGCGTAGTCTCCGGCCGCCCTTCGTCTCATCCGGTAGCTCTAAGTTGTCCATCCCCGCCGTCCGCTCTGCGGCCATTTTGGGCTTCGCTTCTACCTTGGCTTCCCCGTCTACCCAGCCTTCGCGGCGGCGCGCTCCTTCGGGCCTCGTAACGGTCGGTATCCCTGGGAAAGTGGCCGCCGCCGCCTCGGGAGGGCTCCCATAAATGTTGGAGAGGTCTCGCGCGGACTAGGACGCCTCCTCCTCCTCCTCCTCCTCCAGGATGGCTCTCGCCTCCGCGGTCGCCTCCTGTGCTAATCTCTCGGTGCTGTGGTCTGCCGCTCGGTGCCGACGCCGCTGCCGTGTGTGGCTCTCCCGCGGGCGCAGGAATCTGCCTCGAGCCCCGACCCCGCCGCTGGGCAAGGCCAAGGCTGTGTAGGCCCCCCTCTCGGAGTCGCATCTGAGAGACTAGTAGCCGGAGATGGAGCCGGGGACGCGGAGTTCCCGGAAAGGCGCCGCCCGGCGGGCGGGCTGGTTCCTGCTGCCTTCCTTCCCTGGGCCGTCGCGAGCGGGCGCTTCCAAGTTGCAGACGCCTGTCCCGGAGA
Organism: Octodon degus; assembly: GCF_000260255.1. Taxonomy (NCBI): domain Eukaryota; kingdom Metazoa; phylum Chordata; class Mammalia; order Rodentia; family Octodontidae; genus Octodon; species Octodon degus. Next base: position 13,875,777 of record NW_004524585.1, on the reverse strand, counting down.
ACACTGGGGCCCCCACACTGCGTTCTTCTGCCCGGCCCGAGGCTCGGATCAGCTCCTGGACGAAGTTCCTTTCGCAGCTCCTCGCCCCGCTCCCTAGCTTGCTCCAGAAGCTGCTGATGTGGGGCCAGCTTTTCGGTGGCTTGATTCCGACCAGATGGCTCGATTTCGCCGGAGGCTACAGCCTCTTGAGAGCCTTGAAGGGACGCGAGGAAGCGGCCGCCCCCAGTGCGCAGAAAAAGTCCGTGAGCTTGCAGCAGCTGCAGCCCGACCTTTTGGACAGCTCAGTTCCCAGTCCCCTTGATTGGCAAGAGAAGGGGGACCCGTGGCAGTGTGCGTCCTCTGACCTAGGGTTGGGGCTCAAAGCCGAGGGCAGAGCTTTGAACCCTTCAACCCATGCTTTTCTCATGGGGCAGCAGCTGTGGGGCATGGAGCTGCTGCATAGAGGCCTTCAAGCCCATCTGTTCAGTAACCGAGAAGGTGGCTCTGGCCCTCCTGGCCTTCTAAACGTTCAGCGCTTGGACAGTTTCAGCGTTGTTTCCTATTTGCTGCACCCCTCCTACCTGGACTGCCTTACAGGGCTAGAGTTCAGCTGTGAGAACCGCCCTGGACGGGGCGAGCTAGTTGGTGTCCAGACACTAACTCCAGAGAACAGCTGCCTTTCAGAAGACCATTATCATTCCCAGGCACTGCCTGCAGAATTCTCTGCAACTTCCTGGCAGGGATATCCACCTCTTTCCGGAGGAGGCCTCCCCGAAATCCACCATGTTCGTATGAAACGGCTGGAATTCCTTCAGCAGACTGGCAAGGGACAAGAATTACCTACACCTGACCAAGACAATGGCTACCACAGCCTGGAGGAGGAACACGGTCTTCTCCGGGCAGATGTGCAACACAGTGCAGGTACCACAACACATTCTGTTCCTCTTACTGGAGCAGTGCCAGCAGGCAACCATGAGTCTGGTGAGGAAAAAAGAGAGCTGTTGACCGAGGAGGTTCTACTTGGTCTGGAAAAAAGAGCCCCTTTGGAAAGCTTTTCATGTGTTGAGGTAGCTGTGGAAGAACAGCCTGGGCAGGACCAAGTCAGTGTAGCCGACTCCTCTGACATAGAAGATGACCTTCCCCTTTCTGTCAGACCCGCTTGCGGTAACAAGCTGATCGATTACATTTTGGGAGGTGCATCCAGCGACCTGGAAACAAGTTCGGATTCGGAAGGTGAAGGTTGGGATGAGGAAGATGAAGATGCTGGTTTTGATAGTGACGGCTCACTGTCAGAGTCTGACCTGGAGCAGGACTCTGAAGAACTCCACCTTTGGAATTCCTTCTACAGTGGAGATCCTTATAATCCCCAAAACTTTACAGCAACAATTCAGACAGCTCCCAGAACTGTTCCTGGAGAACCTTCTGATTCAGGGAAGGATTTGTCTGACAAGTCAGATCTAGAGAATTCTCCCCAGGCTGAAATCTTTCCTGAGACCCATGATTCTAATTCTGAGGAGGAAGATGACTGGGAATCCAGTGCAGATGAGGCAGAGAGTCTCAAGCTGTGGAACTCTTTCTGTAATTCTGATGACCCATACAACCTTTTAAATTTTACAGCTCCCTTTCAGACATCAGGAAAAGATTTGAAAGCCTGTCTTGACTCAAAAAGACCACCTGAGTCCTTGGTGGCCATTTCTGAGTGTCACAACTTACTTTCTTGTAAGGTGCAACTGTTAGGACGCCAAGAAGATGAATGTCCAAATTTGCTACAGCATGAAATTGTAGAAAAACACATGTGTATCAAAAGAAAAAAGGTTAGTTTCTTTTTAACATGTCTTGATAATTTGTTCTGTGTTGGTAGAGTTTGATACAGTAGTATGACTTTGTTGGAGGCATAATTGTCATATTTTTGAGGAACTTATTTGGGTTCTATGTGTGGACTGAGATTGTTCAAATGTCTGTTTCTCCTTTGATACAGAGAACTGTTTCATTTAAAAGGAAAACCCCAGTGTATAGTTTTCAGCAGGAAATTGCCATTTTCATTTGGGTTGATGACTGAACTGTTTCAGCTTCCTTGTTCTCTCTCTCAGTCTCTTTTTTTTTTTTTTTTTTTTTTACGGAACCAGGGATTGAACTCAGGCCCTTGCGCTTGCCAGGGAAGCACTTACTCCACTGAGCCATCTCCCCGGCCCCCTTGTTCTCTTTTAGAGAAAAGAAATACTAAATTGGTGTACTTGTGACTTAATTTTTCTAGAGCTGGAAAAGGGTCTGTTATAGCCATAGTTTGAAGATTGTTTTAAATAGTTATTTGTTTGCAAATACTCAATCTTTTATTTGATTGGCAACCTTGTCTTTATTCCTGTCTACTAGAGCCCAAAGCGATATATCAAATAAGTCATTTACTATTTATATGGTTTGTTGTGACATACCATACTTTTTGTCTTTACTTGGTTTTGATTGACCATTATTTATTTAAAAACAATACACAAAGTGATACTCTTTTTTTATTTTTTTATTATTTTTTTTGCTCTAAATGCCCTGAGGGGTGGTTTGGCTGGCTGTAGTGTTGTGGGGATCGAACTACAGCAACCTGAGGCTGACTGCTTTGTGGAAGCAGCCACTTAAACAACTGAGCTAAGGCCAGGCCCCCCTGATACTCTTTTTTTAAAAGAATGAAATACTAGTTACAATGGCCAGTTACAAATAGTGGTGATCTTGTATTTGTTTATCTTGAGTAGTTGCTTCCTCTTCTTATGCTATTTGTGTGTGTGTGTGTGTGTGTGTGTGTGTGTGTGTGTCTGTCTGTCTGTCTGTCTGTCTGTCTGTCTGTCTGTCTTTTTGAGACCGGGTCTCGCTATGCAGCAGTTCAGGCTGACTTTGAGCTCACTTGGTAGCTCAGGCTGGTCTTGAACTCACAACAATCCTCCTGCCTTAGCCTCCCAAATGCTGGGGCTGGGACTACAGGTTGGTGTCACCACACCCGGCCTTCTCAAGCTAGTTTTATTTATTTATTTATTTAGTACAGGGTCTCACTACACAGCTCGGATTCGTAGTGATCCTCCTGTCTCAGCCTCCCCAGCGCTGTGATTACAGGCATGCGCCCAGCTCCCTAGACCACTGAGCTATCTCCCACCCCCTCTCAAGCTAATTTTAAAACCTCTAGACCATTTTTGTCTTTTACTGTATTGTCAGCTTCATCTAATTTGGGAAGTGTTTTTTTTGCTTTGGTTTTTGGCAGAACCAGGGATTGAACTGAGACCCTTGCCCTTCCCAGGCAAGCACCTATTCTATTGAGCCATCTCCATGGCCCCTAATTTGGGAAGTGTTTTAAACTTGGCTTTACTCAGCTGAGGTTACTAACCGAAAAGAAACCCCATGCCAATCATAAGGGTATCTAAGTATTGTAGAAGAAGTTTTTTTAGTTTGCTGTACCTTTGTTTGGGAAGACATGAGTAGTGAGTGAGTTACTAGTGACCTCAGATTCTGCAGCATGAGGGAGATCTAAGTTCATAGTACCACAATCCATTGGAAATGACTAATTTAAAACTTTGAAAGTATTCCTAGGATAGAAAATCTTTTTTAACGGTGGTAGTAAGACAAGTCTTAATCTGTCACATCAAAAATTAAATTTTAGCTCACATTTGGTATGAGATATGCTGCGATATGCTAAAAGAACTTTTTATCCTTTTTAGGAACCCCTGACAAAATGACCTACTTTGAGTGAGTAGGCAAGAACCAAAGTGGGACACTTGGCTTCTGGAGACCTGTGCTCTGAACTGCTGAGTGGTTAGGGCCAAGAGATTAGGGTGACCACTAGACCTGAGAAATAGCTTGATTGACTTTCTTGGCCTCCATCCAGCCACTTATTCGATGAGAATAGTATTCGTTGTAAAGTAAGATTTATTTTGGGATTTTTTGTGTGTGTGTCTGGTGCTGAAGATTGAATCCAGAGCTTTGTGTATGCTCAGCACCTGCTCTACCACTGAGCCACATCCACAGACAGCCCCATGCAGTTACAAAATTTAGGTGAGATGAGTAAATATCTTTGGAGTGACTCAGGCCAGTCTCCTGTCTGATTTTAGCTCATTGAGTACAATGAAATGAGTGAAGTGGATGTGAGACTATCGATTGAACTATAGAGAAACAAACTTAGAAAAGTTTATGATGTATGTCTCAATTATTAGACAGGCTTTAACTACCTGCCATTCTTTAGGTATGTGGAAAATGGGTAGTACCTAATTCTTGGAGTGAGGCCCTCAGTTCTAGGAGCTTAAAATATTTCAAACCCTGGCAGAATAATGCATATTGTAGAGCCAGACAGTGTTAGAATCCTGATTATACCTCTTAGGTGCTATGTGATTTTAACCATGTCAGTTAACCTCTTTTTATCTGTACGATGGGATAATAGTTTACACTTCACAGATTTGACTTGAGAGTTAAATGAGGTAAAATTATAAAACTCTTTGAAAAGAGGCTGGCATATGATAAACACTATAAAAGTGCTTGTTATTATTTATTTCAGTGACGATAAATAACGACTAGAATGCAATATCTTGTAAGGTGTTACATCCTATTAATTATCCTCAGGTGTATTCCTTGGCCTGATGTAAAGGGAACGAAAGTAGTAGGGCCTCAGTGGGGTTAGCTGATGTAACTGTTAAACATAGTTTAAAGCAATTCTATACTTTTTGAGTTTGATAGCTTAGTTTGATAACATCTTTATTAGAAATTAAGTTAGGGATTAAGTAGAAAGCACTTGTAACAAGTAGGGATTGTTATTCATTACATGTCATCTTGTATAATAGTCACAGTTTCATGTACATGAGCCTCCCTAACAGAAAATTCTAAAACTTTCTGAGTACCAACATGATGCTCAAAAAATTTGTATTTTGGATTTCCAATTAAGAGTGCTCAACTGGTAAAGTTCATGCAAATATGCTGAACTCTTAAAACACTTCAAAATCTGGTCCCAAATGTTTCAGGTAAGGGATACCCTCTCATGTATGATAATATACTGAATACAGTGCTTCAGTATTTTTTTAACTTGTTATTATGTTTATTTTATATCTATATTTTGGCACTGAGAACTGAACTAAGGACCTTGTCCTTACCAGGTGCTTTGCTAAAATATGTATGTTACTTTTACATACACATTACTTACATGTCAAAAATTCTAAAATTCACAGTGTTGGGCGGGGACGATAGTTCAGTAGAATAAACGCCTGCCTGGCAAGTGCAAGGTCCTGAGTTCAATCCCCAGTACCAAAAACAAAACAAAAATAAAATCACAGTGTTTTTATCAATAATTCTCAACATGTCTAAGAAGTAGGGAAAACAGTAAATTTACAAACATACCAAACAGCATTTATATTTTTAAAGCTTTAAAATTCTAACTCCAAAGTCTCTTGAGCACAGCCTTAAAGATACTTTACCTTGCTTGCCAAGTAACTTTCTCTTATACTTTAATTATAAAAGTAATGTAAAAATCAGTGATTCAAATTTTGGAAAGCAATGAAATACACAAGGTTTTTAAATTGAAGAGTAGAAATAAAAATATTATTAAGGTCTTCACTATGATAAAAACATTAGCTTCCAGGGTCATAGAGGTTAATTTTGTGCAACAGTTTTTTTTTTGGAAACTGTCACAGAACTGTATTTCTCTTACATATTAAAGCATAGCAAGGATTAACAGTAAGAAAGTCTTTGTTCTCCACCTGAACCATTTTTATTAACACTAAAAACCAAGTCTAGAGTTGGGGAGACCGGTGTATGTTTGGGGGGGATGGGGTGTGTGTGTGTATGTGTGTGTGTGTGTGTGTGTGTGTGTGTGTAAGAGAAAGAGAATTATGCAAGTTTCAGGGCAGTTGTTCACTTTTTATCTAATTACCATCTGCTTAGATCCTTTTTAAAAATTTTAGATGTCGCTGGGAACAAAACTATAAGTTTCCTATAAGATACTACAAGTTAAAGAAAAATCAGCATGAAGGGTTATTGACCTAATGATTTTTTTTCTTTTTCCAATCAGATTTTTATTGATACATTTTAGATATACATAACAAACACATTCATCATAGAGACTTTGTACCTGTACTGATATAACTTCTCAGTCTTAATTGTAATATCTTAAGAGAATTATTAAAATTAGTTTTTGTCTTTACAGGTAACCTTTGTTGAAGAAGTTACTGAGTATTATGTAAGTGGTGATGAGGATCGCAAAGGACCATGGGAAGAATTGGCAAGGGATGCATGCAGGTTCCGGAAACGAATTCAAGAAACAGAAGATGCTATTGGATATTGCTTGACTTTTGAGTATAGAGAAAGAATGTTTAATAGACTTCAGAACATATGCATCAAAGAATTTAATGTTGTCCAGCAATGTTGAGTTGACAGTGTGTTGCCCCTAGCATACACTACCTCTTTCTTTAGAGGTTTCTTCTTAAAAAGAATTATTGGAGGCTGGGGATGTGGTTCAGCAGCACAGCACCTGGCTGGCAAGCACGAGGTCCTAAATTTGATTCCCAGTACCAAAAGAAAGAATATTTGTAGCTGTTGTTTGTTTTTTGTTTTGTTTTGTCTTTTAAATTAGAGGAAATTTAACTTAATCCAATGACCTCTGATTTAGTATTTTTTTTTGGTAACATTTCCTATATAGAAACTAGGTTTGAAGCCAGCCCTGACAATGAAGGATATATGACTTTTAATCTTTTCTTATTTTATTTTTAGTTATTTAGATGTGGTTTTAAATGTCCTTTCCTTCCTTGAGATAGAAGGGGACCTTTTGAGTTGTTAATTTTGCACTTTCAAAACTTGTTTTCTTGGGAACAATATTTATAGGGCTTAAGTCCCATTTTCAGTTCTAATTTAAATCATGTATGTTTTTGTAAAAGCTTTGGCTCCCCTTTCTCCAACATTCTGAAATTAGTGGCCTTTTAGGTTTTTCTGTATATTTTTCTATTTCAGTGATTTAGCCTGTCCACCTTAAGGCTAAAAATATAACCAGGTATATGGTTATACATTTAAAGAACATTATCTTGTGTCACTTTTAAGATTGATTTTTTTGAAAGTATATGGTGAATTTCTTTTTTTACATTAATTTCTACTTACATTTCCAAGGGCTGCCACAACATACTCACGTGCAGTACTCTTCTGCAAGTTGGGGGAAACTGCCTCTTTCTGCCAAATTTTAAATATCAGATATTTTTGATTTCTGTTCTTTGGAGAGCGTTTTGAATATGTTTTAGTTCCTGAGTGAGTGTACTTTTTGTTAACATTAAATGGATAGAAATTGTAAAACACTCTGGAAAAGTTAATAATTGTATCATAGGCATTTGGTTTTTAAACTCAAAAGCATAGAATTCTCTAAAAGGAAGATAAGAGACATGTCAATAATTGGGTTTTGTTCTATGTGTTCAACAGTCACCAGTGTTATTAATATGCCTCAGCACTGTCACTTTTAAAACCTGTGTCAGGGTGACATTGTAAACGTGGAACTGGGCAGTTCTGGATTCTTAAGTTTGAAATGTAAAATACTAATTTCAGTTAATGTTCAGGTTTATTGTGCTCTACTATTTTAATAACGAGAGAAGACATGACAAGGTTCATACTTTCAGAAAAGGGGAAACTATAGATTTAACAGTTAGAAGGTCTTAATATCTTTAGCCCAAATTTAAAGTCTTAGCATTGACTGCTTGTGGTTGGTTTATGTAGTTAGATTTCACATGTTGCGTATCTGTTAGGTTGAAGGGATGTTAGCCAACTCTTGAATGGTCTGTTTTTCCTCCAGGTGTCTCCTGCCACAGGCAGTGGAAAGCGTTAGAGTACGTGACCACTTAGTTTTGTACCTAGTAGTGTGAGGATGTATTTTTCATCCAATGTGCTGGTGGGTTACTACCTCAGTTTATAACCTACCTGGTCATTATTTTATTTGGCCCACTTTAAGAACTGCCTCCACTGTTAGGTATATTTGTTGGTACACCGAGAGTGCAGTACCATAACAATTGGCCAGATTTTTGAAGAGCCCTTATTCTGTGTGTTTTGTGCACCTCCATTTCAGTCCTGTGTGAGACTGCCCTTGCAGGGTGGTTTAATAGTATAGGAGCAGTCTGGTTCCCAGCTGCAGCTGCGTCAGTTGCAAAGCAGGTGCCATTTGCCTTGTAAAAAGCTGTGAGACAGTGCAGAGGCATTCTTTTTTAAACCAACCAGAAGCATACTGCTTTGTTTGAGACTTAGCTTGTATTTTGTGTTTCTGAAATCCAGCACTTCTACATATTGGAAAATAATAGGGCAGCTTACATTCAATGGTCTTTGGAAAATTGTTACATTGGGAATCCACCGTTACCACCTAATGAGTAAAACCTTGATTAGGAATTCTTCCCTATATACCACTTTCCTTTAGAAGTGATCAGACAGTGATGAAAAGGGCAGAAGGGATTTTTGTATAATGGGTCTGAAAGGGAGAAAATTTATGTCACTGTCATCCCAACTCCAAATGTTCAAGTGATATCCACCCCTCAGCCCACAGCCTCTGCCAGTCTTTAGAAGAAAATCCTGAGAGGTTTTAAGTAAATGCTTTATATAATAAAGTCTTGTAATGGTGCTTTAAGTGTCAATGTAGCACGGGAAAGGGATTGTACAGACAGGTGAAATTTACATTTCTAGTGATGAAATGTGATAACACCTTCTCCTCTGTAACTTGAAATCAAAACTACCAGATTTTATTTTTTATAATTTAAGGAAGGTGAAGTTAGGGTTCTAGAAACTTTAAATTAGCCTCTTTACACCAGTTCATTGGTATTTTATAGCTCAAATTCTATTTGTGTATATAACTTAACTAATCTGTAAATTGTAATAAATATATTTGCAATTATTAAATGTTACATGATATTTTGTTCAAGTTTATGTTTTATAGTATTTTACATTGGCTTTGGAATTACCAGGCAAAGATTTCAGGGTTAACTAATTTTTGTAGGAGCACTATGGAGTGCTAGACAGATTCAGTGACATATAAATTGTATCTTAGCTAATGAGGGAAGGATGAAAAAGAGATAAAAATACATTGCAAATCACATTTTAGTAATAAAAAGGGGTTGGTTCTTCGAGTATGGAAGTCTCTTCCTGGAGATGAGATTTAATTACAAATTTAGCTCTAGGTCTTCACTGCTGCTGCAAAGAAAACAGTAAATAAGCAGCAAAATTCATATGGGCTTAGTATAGTGTTTCAGATAATAGGGAAATCTCTTTGTTACTTAAAATAACATGGTCTTATAAGTCCGGATGGTTTTGCATTTATGAAATAAGGTGGGTATAACATCAGAAAAAAACATTTTTTCTTTTTTTTTGGTGGAACCAGGGATTGAACTCAGGCCCTTGCGCTTGCCAGGGAAGCGCTTATTCTATTGAGCCATCTCCCTGGCCCTGAGAAAAAAATCTTTTAATCCTGGAAAATAAATTGTTATAGCAAGCCTACTAATGGGTTAAGGAATAATAGCATTCTCGATTGGATTTGACAGTTTGTGCTTTTAACCCATCAATGGGGAGGCTGAAGCAGGAGCATCACTAAAAGTTCATGGCTGGCCTAGGCTACATAAGGACACCTTGTCTCACCCCACTCCAATTCTCTCTCTCTCTTTTTTTTTTTTTTTTTTTTTTTCTTTTTGGTGGAACTGAGGATTGAACTCAGACCCTTGCGCTTGCCAGGGAAGTGCTTACTCTACTAAGCCATCTCCCTGGCCCCTCCAATTCTCAATTCAGGCATCTGGATCTTACCAGCTCATGAAAAAAGTTGTATGTTTCTGAACAGGAGAGAAAAAAAAAAAAAAAAAAACAACATTCACTTGCAGATATGTAATATTTAGAACAAAATGAATTGACAAGTATAGATTATAGCTTTACTTCCATCTTGAGTTAATTTAAGCATTTTTATCATTTTTCTGGGAAAATAACCACATTCATGTCAAGCCAGATTTATTACTAAACCTATTCTGACATTCTATACAAATTGATGTTTTCCTGTTTTACACAAATAGAAAGTTTGAAACAGATAATTGCTAATCTTAGAAGTTTCTGTCATACATAAGGATTTGTGAATTTGTTGGTCTCTGACATTCTGCTTTGGAGGCTTCCTCAGATGCTTTGTGTGTGTGTGTGTGTGTGTGTGTGTGTGTGTGTTGTGTACTAGGAACTGAATGCAAAGCCTTCACACAACCCCTTTTCACCCTAGTTTATTTTGAAACAGGTTCCCACTTAAGTTGCCCAGGCTAGCCTTGAACTTTAGATCCTCCTGCCTTAGTCTCCCCAGAGTTTTAGGATTAGAGACTCCATGTATATTTTGACAGAAGTAGGAATATTTAAAAAATTCATTTTTTTCTCATGCATGTTATTTATAAAAGTAGTAGAGAATGTAGATACTTGATACAGTTTTAAAAATAATGTTGCCCCAATGTGTTTTGACCCGAGGCTCAGTATTAGCCTCTACACCTTTGGCTGAAAAGTGTCTGTGGAGAGTCAAAACCTAACCTGTGTTGTATACGTGCATGTACACAAGTTTTCATAATTCATTAAGTGGGTAACAAGTTAGGTTTTTGGAATCTACACTAGTACTTAGAATTCTTTGCTATGGGCTGGGTGTAGTGGTGTATATCAGGTCTGAGGCAGGAGGCTCATGGAGGTCATTCTGGGCTATGTAGCAAGCACCTGTCTCAAAACTAAAAAGGAAAAAAAAAAGGGGGGAGATTCTTTGCTTATAAACTGAAAGAGCAATACAAAAGGCTGCTGGGCTGGTGAGATGGCTCAGTGGTCTAAAGCACCTACTTAGAACAAGCTTAGCAAAGCACAAGGACCGCGGTTCAATTTCCCAGCACCACATGCCAGCCAACCCCGCCCCCTGGTGGGCTGAGCTGGCCACACACACACACACACACACACACACACACACAAATAAATACAAAAGGCTGGTCTGCCTTCATGGGTTTGCTCCAGTGATATTTAAGTTTGTGTCACTCGGTTATGGGTAATAATATACAGAGGCAGCATGGTATCAAGATAAAATAACAGGCAAGATGAGTAAGACAAACATCTTTTCTAACCCTGCTCCTTTGAGGATTCATCAAGCAAGATCTATGGTGCTTTGAATTAGTAGGTTCCAATGAACAGGATTGACAGTTTTAAAGAGAAAATTATTTTATACACAAGAATGTGGAGGGTGTTGGTTGAGGGACGGTCTCATGTATTACTATGTAAGCAGTGGAGTTACATCAGTGTCTTACCACTGGTGGACTCTGATCTCACGAGGGAGAGAGAGGGTTTGTGGAAATTGAGTTGCTTGACTCACTGGAAGGATCCCCTCAAGATGAAATGAGACTGGCAGTCTATTTGTCATTAAGGTCTAGAAATTAACTGCACCGGAAGCTTCGGAGCAGCTTTTCGGTATTTTTTCTTTTGATCTTTTCCCTTCATCTCAGTACTATTTTTCAATTTCCTTCCGCTTTTATTTGCAGTCCCTCCTCTCCCCTACCTTTACTTTTCTTGCAGGATTAGAGACTGAACTCAGGGCTTTCCCAGTAGGTTCACTTCTATCCCTATTTGAATTTTTTTTATAGCTGAGACAGGATCTCACTAAGGCCATGGGGCTTAGTAAGGCTGGGATTAAACTTGGAATCCTATCTCTACCAACCAGAGTGCTGGGATTCTAGGAATGTACCACCAAATTCAGTTTTGTTGAGTATTTCATTTTCACTGCTGTTTTACAGATCCTTACACAGAACGAAGAGGATGAAAACTTTCAGGGCACAATATAGAGACACTGACCAACAAGAATCATAGCCTTGAGCATTCTGAATGCTTGATGGGTAAGTATTTGTAGTTTGAGCCATGATTGATTTTCCGAAACATTCAACAATGTTCAAGGTTAGAGAAAGGTGACATGAAAAGTGGATAATGCTATAGAATAGGTAGAACTCTTGAAGACATTGGTGGAGGCAGACTTAATGAACAAAACCACAATTGCCGAGGAAATACCAGAATCAAAAACTGGGATCTCATCTTATTAAAAAGCTTTTGTACAGCGAAAGAAACCAACATAGTGAAGAGAGAACCCAGCAAGGGGAAAAAATTTTTTTTTTAATTTTTTATTTTATTGAGAAACAAGTATCAATGAGACAGTTTCAAAGCTGATTAATAGGACAGTTTCAATAATTAATACTTTGTACATTGTTATCTTCTTAGTGATTATCCATAGTACAAGAAGCAGACAGGATATCCTGTCCAAATACTGTTAGTACAAATCTTCTCATTGAATTAAGTGAAAGTAGCTGTATATCTATCCTAACTATTCTGTATGTACAAATACAAAATGGTCCTTCCTTTGTATCCCCTTATTTTGTTTAGTCCTGTCAGAGATGGGTATTCTATTGGCATCTAAATACTATAGGTGCTTGAATTCAGCCAAACAATCCAACACAGTCCAGCAGTCCATAGTAGTAGTGGGTTGACCGCAGAAGTTGGTAACTTGAGCCTTTTACAGCTCAGCATATTAATATGGCTTTACTTTATATACCTCGTTTTTCTACTTTTCTGCTGGATGGTTAAGACCAAGATAAATCAAGACAGACCTATATAGCAAGAAATGTAACTTTTGTATCTGATAAGATCAGTCAAGTCCCCTCAGGATTTATCTTGTAACCCTGTACTGCACTTTGTAGATCGTTTGTCGGTGTCAGCCATGTGGATGAGTCACGGGCATTGCTTGACCAATGTGCTCTCTGTGAAAGCCTGAGAGAATGTTTTCTCTCCAGGTGACTCTCCTTAGGCATATTATACATCATCGATCACATTCCTCTGTGGCTCCATCATCTCCTTGATCAGAAAATTTGGGGCACAGCTGAGTTACATGGTGTTACAGTACAGGTTCTCCTATGTCCTGAGTCTTCATTGACCTTAAAAGGCTACGGCCAAAATGTTGGCTGACCTTGCAGCCCTTCTTTTTCTCCAATTTTTGATATGCAAATTTAGGTTGTTAACCCTCCAGAAGAGAAGCTTATTATTACCCTGCAACATAGGCAGTTTGGTTTACAGCACGGGAAAAATTTTTGCCAGCTATTCTCCAGACAAAGGACTACTATCTAGAATATATAGAGATGAGAAGGATTTTTTTTTTTTTTTTTTTTTTTTTTTTTTTTTCTGGTTCAAGCTGCCTTAAGGGCAGGTCTGATAAGGCATGTGGAGCTGGGGATTGAATTGTGGACCCTGTGCCTGCCTGACTGCATTTGCATGAGCAGACACTTAAACAACTGAGCTAACCCATAGGCCCCCTAGAATATATAAAGAACTGAAAGACAAATTCAAAAATGGGCATCTGAAGTGAATGGGTACTTCTCAAATGAAGGAGTACAAAGAGCAGATATATGAAAAATGTTCTAGTCATTTGAGGGATGTAAATTAAAACAACGCTGAGATTCCCTCCCACCCTGGAAAGAATTGCTGTCATCAAGAAATCAGCCAATAACAAATGCTCTCAGAGTTGTGGGGAAAAAAGGAACTCTTCTCCACAGTTGGTGGGAGTGTAACTGGTACAACCACTGTGGAAATCCATTGTGCAGGTTCCTCAACCAAAAGTAGAGGTTTATTTGACCCAGCTATTCCCCTTGGTATGTTCCCAAAAGAATTAAAACATACCACAGCGCTATATGTAGACGCGTGTTTGTAGCCACACAGTTTGTAATAGCTCTTGGAAACAACCCAAATGCCCTATCAACCAGTGAGTGGATAAAAAGGATGTGGTTGGGCCAGGAAGATAGCTCAGGGGTCTAAGTGCCTGCCTGGCAAGCACAAGGACCTGGGTTGGATCCCTGGGACTACATGTGTGCCTGTAGTACTAGCGCTGAGGAGCCTGAGATGGGATCACTGTGAGTCAGCTGTGTAACAAGACCCTGTACAAATTATATAAATGATTTTTTAAAAAATATTTTTTAACACAGTCAAGTTACTAAGCCATAAGAAGTTTGCCACGTTCTACCTAAGTGAAAGCACTTTGAGACCAAAGTTAAGTGAAATACATCAGACATACACATTCAAATATTCATGGTTTCTTTGGTGTGAGAGATTGAAAGTGTAAATAAAGACCAAAATGTATAATAGATACTGGGAAATTGGAAGAAAATATTCAAAGGAGAAGAGGGAAGGGGAAAGGAAATAAAGGACAAAAAAAAAAAATGGAAGAAAGTGGAAACAGCTTTTGTAAAGAGGATGAGAGGATTGAAGGAAAGGGAATGGGAAAAATATGTAGAGGTACAAATTCTCTGTGATGAATGGGATCATTATATTTACTTTTTTTTTTTTTTTTTTTTTTTGTATGTGGTATCAAACTTGAGACCTTGAGCTTGCTAGGTAGGTGCTTATGCCTCTGAGCTATCCCCTGGCCATTATGTATATTTAAAATGTACCAACAATAATAAAAATACACCAGCTCTAACCTGCTGGCCACTGGGACCTTTTTCAGTGGCCTGGTCTTACTCACTCTGCAGAGCATACTTCTTTTCCTTCAATGTGAAACCTTGGTATCTTTTTTTTTTTTTTTTTTTTTTTTTAAGTGGATGATGGTACTTTAAGCTTTTTCCTAATGGGATTTATATTCTGGCTCTCAGGACAAAAACCAAAGAGGAGTCTTGAGAGTTGGAAAATGCTCGTGGGGATATATGTTCTGAAATGGTTGTTTTTAAAAACAAAATTTCATCACTTGCAGACTAGCTCCTCTCCCTCTTGGTCCCTCCTGCCTTCTCACATTATCATGTAGAACCACTTCCCTCTGACCTCATCTTAGCACAGTATTAGTTCTTTCTTGCCTACTCCCACCCTAACTGGTCTGTAAAGGCGCCAAGGGTAGGGATCTTAGGAGCCACAGCCTGGTATGTCAAGAGTTGATAAATACACATTGACTGAATGAGTTAATAATCGAAGGTCATCTCTCACATAGTGTTCATTAAAAGTGGGCCACATATGATTAGAAACATGGGTGCTGAAGGTTCAGAACTCAAAGGTCCTTAGAGAAGAGCTATAGTAAGCTCTTAAATTTGTAGGATGTAATTATGAGTCAGTGTGGCTGGGGAGATAACATCAATTAATTTGAATGTCAGTTTGTAAGGGACATGCTAATTTATGAATATAACATGTGAAAAGCCAGCTGAGGCCTTTCTTTTATGGAATGAATATAATGTGCTAGAGTACCAGAAAGTTCTCACCACAGCACTCCCCATTCATTCTGGCAAAACACTGGTTTGGGGTTCCTAGCAATGCTCCCTTGAGCCCGCCAGATGGCGATACTTACCATGCTGGGCCTCCCCGAGGTGGCGGCCCGTTAATCTGCCGGCTGCTGCGCTCTGAGAGGCTCCAGTGCCTAAGCAAGCGGGAAAGCTCCCCTGCGCACTCCGGGCCTGCTTGGCCCACTGTGACTCTACCTTTTTGTGGTAACTGCCCAGAAATGGGATTGATTCCTTATAGAACCAAGACTTGTATTTGAACACAAGGTTTAAGTCTGATAAACTTAGAGGTACAAAAATCAAACAACCCATGTAAATCTTCCTAGAGGTAGAAAAAGAAATCTTTGCCTTCTTTATTCAATCAAATGAAGCAGAAACAGAAGAGAATCAACTAACAGCCCAGTTGGAAAGTGTCTCAGCCCTGCAAACACAGGGAGATTCATGCACGCAGGCCAGCCAGCCCTTTCCCACACCCGGAAGTGATGCGAAGGCCTCTCACCTAGGTGGGCAGAGGGAGAAAGTAGTGAAGTGATTCAGCGGGATGGAGGTGAGGCCCTAGAGGCCCATAGTAGGAGATTTGCAGGGTTCCTGCCCACTGGGGCTGTCACCTGGGAGTAAGGGGATGGTGCATGTTCCCTGAAAGGAGGCTCCCTGTGTCCAAGGACTGTCCTATGGAGGCCTGGTCCGCAAGGAGGAGAAGGCCTTAAAGCCATTTGGCTGGATTTTTTCACTGGGGGTGAGGAGTCGAGGCCAAGGGCACACTCAGGCCTGTTCTGTGAGAGGCTGGCGGCGACGAGGGAACAGAGAGCCGACCTAGGTGAGAGGCCTTCGCATCACTTCTGGGTGCGGGGAAGGGCTGGTTGGCCTGCGTGCATGAATCTCCCTGTGCTTGTAGGGCTGAGGCACCTTCCAAATGAGTTGTTGGTTGCTTTTCTTCTGTTTCTGCTTCATTTGATTGAACAGGGAAGGTAAAGATTTCTTTTTTCTACCTCTAGGAATATACATAGGTTGTTTGTTTGATTTTTGTACCTCTGTTTAGAAAATTTATAATGCTGGGAGCTGAGTGTGGTGCCTATCTGTGATCCCAGTACTCAGGAGGCTGATGCAGGTGGATTGCTATGAATTCAAGGCCAGCCTGGGCAACATAGTGAGTTTGAGGCCAGCCTGAACTACATAGTGAGACCCCATCTCAGGAGAATTAAAAAAAAAAAAAGTTACTGGGGCTGGAACCCAGTACACATGCACATATTAGACAAGGGCTCCACCTCTGGGTGACAGCCCCAGGCCTCTTATTTGAGACAGGGTATTGTTAAGATGCTCAGATTGGCCTTGAACTTGTTTTATTTTTTGCCTTTTTGAGACAGGGTCCCGCTGTGTAGTTCAGGCTGGCCTTGCATTCACTTTGTACCCCATGCTGGTCTTGAACTTGCAACAATTCTCCTGCCTCAGCCGCCCAAGTGCTAGGATTACAGGCATGCACCATCCCACCCTGTTTGGCCTTGAACTTGTGATGTCTCTGAGCATTGGGATTCAGTCCCCACTTTGAGCTGCTTGTTTTTGTCCTTCTGATTGCCACATTTCTGGATGCCCATCTCTGAACAGACAGGCCTGAACCACCTGCCCGAGGGAAGGCCTTTTCTTAGAGAATACAGTATCAAGTGACAGCAGGAGTCCTGCTAGGAAGCCAGGGGTGGAACCAGGTGCACATTCTTGCAGTTGATTTCCCAAGGCCATTGTCCCTAACAGCACAAACCCCAAGTCCTTTGGGGTATTCACCTCCTTTGATCAGGTTTCATCTCCCCTCTAAAGGCTTCCCTGACTGGTGACCTCATCCCTGGATCTAGGATTCTTCATCTTGTTTTCATTGTGACAGCATCCTGCACATGTTTTCTAAAATCAGATAGAAGTGACTGTAACCATGATTTGCCCTTGCAAGTCCTCCCCGAATCCCTCTGTGAAGGTGACCAGAATAGATTAAATGCACAATATGCTTTTCTTTTCCTCAAATGACAATTTCTGTAGCTTCCTCTTCCCATAGATAGGCTCTCTCCCCACAAAATAACTTACATGCAATACATTTCAACAATTTCCATTTTGAGGTAAAGTCTCGCTCTGTATTTCAGGCTGGCTTTGAACTCACTGTGCAGTCAAGGATGGTGTTAAATTATTGATGTTCCTCCAGCCTCAGCCTCTTGAGTATTGGGATTACAAACATGTGCCACCTCACTTGGCACCATTTTTTATTTTTATTTTTTGTAGTGCTGGAGAGCAAAGCCATGACCTTTTGTATGCTACACAAGTGCTGTACCACTCACCTACAGCCCTGACCCAAACTATACCAATTATAACTGTAACATTCAATGAGTTTTGGTAAACATAGTTTTGTAAACACTGCTACAATGAAAATTTCCATCACCCTCAAAATTCCCCTCCAACTCTTTTGTATTTAGTTCCTTGGTGACCTCAGCTTTTGGCAGCCTCTAATCTGCCTTCTAATATGTTCTTACATTTCACCTTTTGTAGAATTTATAAAAGTGGTTTTGTTTAACTACTCTTTTGTGTCTGCCTTCTTTATAGTACTATAAATTCTGTAATTCTCTTGAATATATAAATAGTCTTTCTTCTTAATGCTAAATCATTTTTTAAAAATGTATTTTAGTACAGGGTCTATAGGATCTCACTACACAGATCAGACTTGTAGTAATCCTGTTTTCAGCCTCCTAAGAGCTGGGGTTACAGGCATATGCCACCATTCCTAGTCTCAATAGCAGTCTCAACCCACCCCAAGGGCAGTGCCAGCATGGCATGCTGGGGATCAAACTCCAGTTCCTGTCTGCCTAAGCAGGCGCTTTAATCTGCTGAGCTAGCTGACTGGCCCTCATTGTGTTTTGTTTTGTTTGAGACAGGCTTTCACTATGTAATTCAGGCTAGCCTTGAACTCACTATGTGTTTTTTGAGACGGGGTCTCACTATGTAGTTTGGGCTGACCTTGTGCTCACTTTTGTAGCTCTCAGGCTGGTCTTGAACTCATGGAGATCCTCCTGGCTCAACCCCACCGAGTGCTGGGATCACTTGCATGTTCCTTCAGGCCTGGTTCCGGGGGCTGCACGGTGGGCTCCCACATCCAGGACCCAGACGGTATGCCTAGGGATCCAGGGCTGAGACTGCACAGCATGTGGGCCTGGGGATCAACTTGGGTCCTTGTGCTTACCAGTAGGTAATTATGCCTCTGAGCTGTCTCTCTGGCCCCTTGAACACACTATATAGTCCAGGCTGCCCTCCAATTTATGGCAATCTTCCTGCCTCAGCCTCCCAAGGGCTGGTGCTACAGGTATACACCATCATGCCCAGCTCCTAATATCTTCTTATACCACAATTTATTTATTCATTGACTAAGAAATGAACAGTTTTTCTTTTACAATTTGTGCCCATTGTGAATAAAGCTACTGTAAACAGTCATGCAAGTGTTTTTGTGAATGTGTTTTCATTCCTTTTAGAGGAATCTAGGAATGAGATTGCTGGATTATACAGTAAGTATATGATTACTATAGTTTGTCCTTTCCTTTCTTCTATTTTTTCTTGAGCTTGGGGTTAAACCCAGGGCCTGGTCTGGAGAATGCCAGGCAAGCACTGCACTACTAAGCTATGCCAGTGGCCTACCATGTGATTAACTGTAAAAGAAATTCCCAGTTTTCCAAAGTACTTGGAAGTGATGTAGGAGAGATTTCAGTTGCTTTACATGTTTGCTAACACTTGATACTAGAAGAATATACTATTTTTTTTTTCTGTATTTTTAGGGAAGGGTATACAGGTTGTTCAGGGTCTCACTACTAGATCGGACTCGTAGTGATCTGCCTGTTTACAGTCTCCCAAGAGCTGGGATTACAGGTGTGTGCCACCACGTCCAGTCTCAATTGCTGTCTCAGTGTGCCCCAGGGGCAGGGCTGGCATGGCAGGCCATGTACTGGTATCTTATTTTGGTGTAAATTTGCATTTTTATGATGTTTAATGATATGGAGCGTCTTTATGTTTATTTGCAGTGGCAGATATCTTATTTGGTGAAGTGTCCTGTTTTATTCTTTGTTTTGATGTATAAATGTGTGGTATTGGGGACTGAACCCAGGGCTTTGGCACTAGCTTCCCCAATACCATAGTGAGGTCTTTTGAATGTTCTTAAAAGTTTTGTATGAACTTAAAAGTTCAATAAATAAGTTGTATTTATATATGAGTTTGTGTTATATGGTTTTAAAAATCATATTTGAGATATAAGCCCCTAATATATATTTGTTTTATAAATATTTTCTCCCAGTATGTGGCATGTTTGTTTGTTTATTTATTTATTTATTGAGTTAGTTTTTTGAGACAGGGTCTTGCTATATGGTTCAGGCTGGACTCGAACTCACAGCAATCCTCCTGCCTTGGCCTCCCAATGCTGGGATTATAGATATACATCACCACGCCTGGTTCTCTTTTCATGTTTTTAATACTTTTATTTGGAGAACAAATTTTTTTAACTTTGAGGAAGCCTGAATTTACCAGTTATTTTTCTTCTATAGTCCATACTTTTCTAAAGATTTCTGAAATCTTTCCTTAAGGTCATGAACAGTTTTATGTTTTCTTCTGTAAGTTTTATGGTTTCACCTCTGCCAGTGAAGTCTATGATTCATTGTGAGTCACCTTCGTGCCATAGATTATATAAGGGTCGAAATCCATGTTTTTGCACAGTGATATCTAACTGTTGGAAAGACTATTGTTTTTTGTCCTCTGAATAAACTTCGCACATCTGTCAAAAAGCAGCAACGTAGAAGGGTCTGTTTCTGGAGCCACTGTTTCACTGATCTGTATTCCTCTTCTTACAATATTGCAATTACTATAATTTTATGGTAGATGTGGAAATCACTCTCTTCTTTTTCAAAATTATTTTGGGTATTCTAGGCCCTTTGCATTTCTATTTGATTTTAGAGCCAGCTTATTACATTTGAAGAGCTTGTGTGAAATTCTAGCTGAGGAGCACGGCTACTCGTACACTCTTGCCTGACGAATGAGTTCCTCCTGCACCCAGCTTACAGCCTCTGGAGGAGCAATGGGAGCAGGAGGGAGGAAGGGGGCACTGGCCTACCAGCCAGGCCAGCCAAGCTTGGTGGAGCACTGAATGGGCTCACGCTGGCAAGCTGACATCGTAACGGTGTTCCATCTTTAGATCCACAAGCACGGCATAGATACAGCACCTTTCCACTTACTTGGCTCTTTGCTGTTACCGTGTTCTACCACTGAGCTGCTCCCCCACCCCTTTTTATTTGTTACATTGAAACAGGGTCTTGCTGAAATGTCCAAGCTGGGCTTAAATTTGGGATCCTCCTGGCTCTTCCTCCCTATTAGCAGGGATTATAGGCATGCACTAATGCATCTGGCATATTTCCTATTATTTTATGCTATTGCAAACTGTACTTCTTTCATTTCAATTTCCAATTTGTTTCTGCTAACAGAATTTTGTGTGTGTGTTGGGTGTGGTGGTGCACACCTGTAGTCTCAGCACTTGGGAGGCTGAGGCAGGAGGATCACTGAGAGTTTGAGAACTACCTAGACTACATAGTGAGTTCAAGACCAGTCTGAACTACATAGCAAGACCCTACCTCAAAAAGAAAGAAAGAGAAAGAAATAAGAAAGAA
>NW_004524585.1:13819012-13854778 GCF_000260255.1 Octodon degus | reverse complement strand
ACAAAATTCCTCATTTAAAATTTTTTTAAATTATTTGGTACAGGGTCTCTCTGCACAGCTTGGGCTCATAGTGATCCTCCTCTGTCAGCCTCCCCAGCACTGGGATTACACGCATGCACCACCACACCTGGTTTTGGTGGCTGGCACCATGTGGTGCCAGCACAGCATGTGGCCCTGGGATTGAACCCAGGTCCTTGGGCTTGCCAGGCAGGTGCTTAGACTGCTGAGCTATTTCCCCAGCCCCACATTCTTCCTTTAATAACCCATCTATGGTCCTGTGATTAAGTCATTAAATGAATTGATTGTTAAATGAGGAATCATATATAGCATGTACATTACAATATTCACAGTGAAGAAGTGGTCAAAGGAAACTCCATCTGAATGACTTTGCTTTATTTTTTTGCTTAGCTGTTATATGCAGCACTGTAATGTATAACAGAATGTAAAACTATAGTACTGTACAGTAAAAATTATAGTATTGTATAAACAAGGTATACTGGGCAAATAAAAGACTTTGAGGCTCTATAAGCAAGATGTACAGAACTGTACAAAAAATAAATAAATAAAAGAGGGGTTGTAAGTCCAGGCAGTGGATCACACATCTGAGCAGTGTGTCTTGTCCTCCTAAGTCAGAACTGTCTTATCAGGTAGGTCCTCACATGAAGAATATATACACTATATATATTTTTGGCATATTGATCTCATGCGTATGACCCAAGGTTTCTTTTAATAGATAATCACGCCTTAGAATAGAAGACTGCTCCTTCTTTCCCATGTATATGCCTTCTGTCTCCTTTCTGAGCTTTCTTGGACTGAAAAGGGTCCACACAAAGAGGTCAGAACACCTTTCCTGTTCTGCTGATAGGACTGATGTTAGTGATTTATGTTTCTTTTCAAAGTAATTAATGTTTTGGTACTGGGAAGAAAATCCAGGGGCACTCTGTTCTACTAACTATTGTGTTAGATCTCCAGCTTTTCTCATTTTTTAGTGGAACCGGGGATTGAACTCAGTCTCTTGCGTTTGCCAGGCAAGTGCTTATTCTACTGAGCCATTTCCCTGACCCCCTTCCAGCCCATCTTTTACCTTTTTAAAATCTGAACACAGGATCTCACTAAACTGCTAATTTGCCCAGGCTGGGCTTGAACTTGTGATTCTCTTGCTTCAACCTCCCAGAGTTCTGGGATTCCACGCATGCTCCACCATGCCCAGCTTCTCTTTTTAAAAATGTCTGGTTAGAAGTTTAACAATTTTATTGATCTCTTCAAAGAACTAAGGGCCAGCCAAATCGCTCAGCCAATTAAAGTGCCTACCTAGGCAGACGCAGGGGCCAGGAGTTGGATCCTGGGCCTGCCTTGCTGGCCCACCGTGAGATGGCGATTGAGACTGGGCCTGGTGGTGCGCACCTGTAATCCCAGCACTTTGGAGACTGTAAACAGGAGGATCACTATGGGTCCGAGCTACACAGTGAGACCCTATACACCCTGTAGAGCCTGCCCTAAATACAAAAAAAGAAAAGAAGAACTAGCTTTTGGGTCCATTGAATTATCTTTATCGTTGCATTCTGTTTTGCTTGATATTCTAGTCCACTGATTCCTGATTAGTAGTCCATCTTTTTCCTTCTACTTTCTTTGGGTTTATTTTTACTTTATTGTATTTTCTTAAGGTGGAGCTTAGATGACTGATTTAAAGAGCTTTCTTAGCTGGGTATGGTGGCTACAGCTGGAATCCCAACACTCTGGGAAGCTGAAACAGGATTGGAAATTTGAGCCAGGGACTTCCAGATAGCTCAGCAAACTAAGTGCCTGTTTAGGCAAGCGCAGGTCCCCCCTGCACCACATGCCATGCTGGCCGCAACCCTGTCCTCACTGAGTGGGCCATCCAGTCTGGGCATGGTGGCACACGCCTGTAATCCCAGCACTGGGGAGGTTGAGACAGGAGGGTCATTATAAGTCTGAGCTATGTAGTGAAACCCTCTGCAAAATATATGAGAAACAAAAAAGAAAGAAAGAGAGGGAGGGAGGGAGGGAGGGAGGAAGGAAGGAAGAAAATAAATGAAGAAAGGGAAGGAAGGAAGGAAGGAAGGAAGGAAGGAAGGAAGGAAGGAAGAAAGAAAGAAAAAGAAAGAAAGAAAGAAAGAAAGGAAAGAAATAGATTATTAGCAAGTTAGTTTTAGTCAGCGGGGAGATAGCTCGGCAGTCTAAGTGCCTGCTTGGTAAGCACAAGGACCTGGGTTTGATCCCTGGGTCCCCATGCTGGCCTTGCGCAGTTCTAGCCACACAGCCACTGTAACCAGGTATGGGTGTAATCCCAGTGTTGGGGAGGCTAAGACAAGATCAGTATGCGTCAAAGCTCCATAGTGAGACCCTGTACCAAATAAATAAATCTTAAAAATAAAAACAAAGTTTGAACCATACCGAGCAACTTAGTGACTTAGTAATACTTTATCTCAAAGTTAAAAAATAAATAAGTGCAGGGATGTAGCACAGTGCAAAGGTCCTGAGTTCTATCCTCAGTACTACAAAAACCCCTTCTTTGTTGTAATATAAATACCTAATACTATAAATTTAGTACAGTATTAGTATTAATAATTAATTATTAGTGTTAATATTTAATTAATACTAATTAACTATTAGTAATAATAATTAATTATTAATACTAATACTATAAATTCTATAGTACTAATAGTACTATACTATAGTACTAATAATACTATACTATAGACTTAGTATAGTATTATTATAGTATTATATTCCCACAAACAATTGCTTCCCACATGTTTATATATTGTGCTTTCATTTTTCATTCAGTCTGAAAAATTTTCTAATTTCCTTTGTGCCTTCTTTTTTGACCCATGGCTATTTAGAACTATGCTATTTAATTTCCAGATATTTGGGGATTTTCCAAACTTCTTGTTGACTTCTAATTTAATTTCCTTGTGGCTAGAGAACATTCTATGTTTTATTTTAATTCATTTAAGCTTATTGAGATTTGTTTTTATGCCCAAGCATGTGCCTGTCCTGTAGGATGTTCTGTATATATTTGACAGAGAAAATGTGTATTCTGCCATTGCAAGAAGGCATGTTCTCTGTGTATTAGTTAGGTCAAATTGGCTGATACTGTTCAAGTCCCCTGTATGCCTACGGATCTTCTGTCTAGTTGTTTTATTCATTATTGAGAGAGGAGTATCAAAATAACAACTATAAGTATTGAGCTCAATTTTTAATTTCTGTGTTTACTAATTTGTTTTTCTTTATGTTTGTTGGGGCTGTTCACTAGGTGTATAACTAATAATTGTTTATTTTCCTGATTTTGCCTTCTTTCTCCCTCGGGGACATTTGTGAAACTGGAGACCTGGCTGGGTGGTTGTAGCTGGGGGACTGCTGCTGACATCTAGTGGGTGCAAGCCAGCCGTGCTGCTTAGCCTTGTATAAAACCACACTGGCCCCCACAATAATGAATATGCAGTTCAGGATGCTAAGTACAGAGGTTGAGAAACCCCATTTCTTTAATATTCATACCACAAATTCTAGCAATTTTTCCAAAATAATCTTTCTCCTTTTTGTTTGCCTTTCTTTAACTTCAAGAGCTGGGGTACTGTGCCAGGTGTGGAGGCACATGCCTGTAAGCCCAGCACTCAGGAGGCTGAGGCAGGAGGATCACCATGAGTTCAAGGCCAGCCTAAGCTACATAGAGAGACCCTGTCTCAAAAAACAAAAACCCTGGGGCTGGAGAGATGGCTCAGTCGTCTAAAGCACCTACTTGAAACAAGCTTGGCAAAGCACAGGGACTGCAGTTCGATCCCCAGCACCACATGCCAGCCAGACCCGCCCCCTGGTGGGCTGAGCTGGCCACACACACGCACAATAAATAAATGTAATAAATAATAATAAATAAAAAAAAATTTACTGGGGTCTGATTTAAAAAAAAAAAACAAAAAAAACAAAAAAAACAAAAACCCTCAGGGTTGCACTACCCTTGAGCTACGATTTTAGTTTTCATTTTAAGACAGAATCTCATTAAGCTGCCCAGATGGGACTTGAAGTTCTGTCTCAGATTCCCAGAGTGCTGGGATTATAGGCATGTCTCAACATGCCTGGCTTTTTATTTGTTTGTTTATTTGATACAGGGTCTTGCTACACAGTTCAGATTCATAGTGATCCTCCTGTCTCAGCCTCCCCCATGCTGGGATTACAGGCGTGCGCCACCTCAAACAGTTCTGGGACCAGCATGGCACGCCTAGAGTTCCAGGAGTGGCATGGCATGCGGTACAAGGGATCAAACTCCAGACCCTGCGTTTGCCAGGCAGGCACTTTTGC
Organism: Octodon degus; assembly: GCF_000260255.1. Lineage (NCBI taxonomy): Eukaryota > Metazoa > Chordata > Mammalia > Rodentia > Octodontidae > Octodon > Octodon degus. Next base: position 13,850,461 of record NW_004524585.1, on the reverse strand, counting down.
TGCCAAGCTATCTCACTAGCCCCTGTATTTGCTTTTGATGATGAGGACTTGCTCTTTATGCCACTATGGCCAGAAATCTGTCCATCCTTTTTCCTTCAGCCTATTTCTGGCTGCCGTGGTTTGTGTCTAGATGCCCCCCCCGCCAAAGCCTCATGCAGCCATGGGGCGGGCTTCTAGTTTGTGATTAATTCCTGAGCCAGTGCTGGGATTGTGGGTGGCTGTGCTGCACCTGCCCTGGGGCCGATGGCCTGCCTGCAGTACAAGGGCCAAGAGGCTCACTCTCTGCTGCTGCTCCTCCCTTTTCGCCCGTGATGTTTTGCTCTTTTCTGCCACCAGGAACTCTCACTGTCTGCACGTGCCACTGTGCCTTCAAGGCAGCTGTTTATGGGCTAAAACCTCCACAGACTGAGCTACATAATCCCTTCTTTCTTTAATTTTGAGTGTCAGATAGTGTGTCCCCGCAACGAGAGAAAAGTAACTGAGACAGTGACTTTGCAAGCAGGTTTCCTGCAGACAGCATGCTGTTAGGTCTTTAAAAATCAAGTCTGACAATGTCTGTTTTGTTTTGTTTTGAGACAGGGTCTCACCGTGTAGTCTAAACTGGCCTGGAACTCACTGTGTAATCCAGGCTGGCCTTGAACTTGCAGCAGTCCTCCTACCTCAGCCTCCCAGCTACTGAGAATATAGGTGTGTGCCACAGCACCCAGCTAATGTCTGAATTTTAATCTGAAATATTTAGATCATTTAATTTAGTGTATTGATAGAATTGAGTTAAAATCTATTATTTTGCTTTTTTTATATGTCTCACTTGATTTCATTCCTACTTTTCCTATCTTGCTGACTCCTTTATTTGTGATTCTGTTTTGCCTTCACTATTAGCTTATTACCTATACCTCTTTATTTTGATTTTAGTGGATTGTTGTGATGTTTAAATACATATTGCTTTCACTGATCAGAGTGGCACATGCCTGCAATCTAGCCAGGCTGAACTACATAAGGAGTTCACAGCCTGCTATACTATATATATATATATATATTACACACACACACACACACACACAACATGCCTCATTTCACAAACTTAATTTGTCCTACAATTCTGGAAAAGAAGGCATGTCTGTGTTTGTGTGTGAAGATGACTGTGGTCATGTTTGTCACCAGATGCAGTTTGCAAAAAAAAACAAAATTTTGCCAAATGCTTCTTTTTGTGAACTAAAATTTTCAAAAACAAAAACATGAATCTTTATCTATATCTATATCTGTATCTATATCTATATCTATCTGTCTTTGGTACTGGAAATTGAATGCAAGATCTTGTGCTTGCTCGGCAGGCTCTCGTGCCACTAAGCAATGTCCCTGGTCATATGTACCTTTAACTCATCACAGCCATGGCGCAGTATTATGCCACTTTATGTATAGTACCTTTTTTACATTTGGGTGGGTATACAAAAACTTTTTGGCTGCTTCAAAGTACAATTTTATTTTATTTGTTTTATAAGTACATGTTTGCTGTACATGAAGCTTGCATTCATCTTAGGGAGTGGGTACATATACATAATGTATCTTAATTCTTTTCTTGGATATACAAAGTTACAAATCCACAGTCCATTACTATTATTTTTGCTTTCAAGAGTCACTTAAATTTTTTTTTTAGTCTGTGACCTCACTGTGTTGCCCAGGCTGGCTTCAGATTCCTCAGCTCAGGTGATCTCCTACCCAGCCTCCCACATGGCGGGGACTATTGGCACAGACCACTGAGCCCAGCTGTCACTCTTAAAGAAATTAGATGTTGCCCAGGTGTGGTAGCACACACCTGTAATCCCTCAGCATTCAGGAGGCTGAGACAGGAGGATCGCTGGGAGTTTGAAGCCAGGGTAGGTTACACAGTGATTTCAAAGCCAACCTGAACTACATAGCAAGATTCTGTCTCTTAAAAAAATTGTGTGTATGTGTGTGTGTGTGTGTGTGTGTGTGTGTGTGTGATATTAAAAATTGGAAATAGTCTATATACTACATATCTACTCTTTTAAGGTATTTATATAGATCAAAATTTCTTTTTTTTTTTTCTTTTGAAGAAAAATTTTGGCTGGCCCCAAATTTCTGAACTGTCTTCTTTCTGCCTGATGAACTTCTTTAACAATTCTTATGTTTTGCTGTTGCTAAATTCTCTCAGATTTTGTTTGTCAGAAAGTCCTTGTTGAAGGATATTTTCACAGGCTAAGGAACGGAAGGTTAATTCTTTTTTTTCAATGAAGCTAGCACTTAATTGTTTCATCCAGGTCTTAAACACTTGGAGCCCTTAATTTGGAGCCTGTAATTTCGTGGTCCCATGGAGTTAAAACCTGTAACCTCAAGTTCACTGTTTGGGAAACACGTTTACTTCTCCCCAGTAACAGACTCTAACACTGCTATTGGGATGATATGTGCAACAGTCCTGCCATTTTTTTCCTTGCAGAGTTACACACTGGCCTATCATGTGCCTTTCACGCTAACCTAGTGTTACTTCCTAATGAGTCTGTGCTCCTTAGCTTCACCAGAGCACGCATTTTTCTTTGCCCACTCCATCCAAGAGTCAGTTTGGGAGATCAGTATTTTTTGGTTTCCCTCCCAGGGCTCTTTCTAGCACTATGCAGAAAACCTAGGCATGGATATAGACAAACTGGGGCTTGAACTCTACTTGAATTTTAGGATGCCATCTGTAAACTTTTAACAATATGCCTCAAAGCAGGGTATGGTGGTGCACATCTGTAATCCCAGCGTTAAGGAGGCTCAAGCAGGAGGATTGCTGTGAGTTGAGGCCACTGGGCTACATAGCAAGACGCTGTTTCAAAAAACCAAAATAGCAATAATAATAATAATATTAATATTAATATCCCTCAGAGTAGTTGGGAGGATTATATTAGATAATACACAAAACATTTTTAGTACCATTTTTGGCACAAAATATCAAGCACTCCCATAGTGTGCATTACAAGGTGCATGTATATACCTTCCAGCTTACGTCTGGGAACCTCAGATGGGTCACTTACCCAAGACATACAGCCAGGGAAAGGCCAAGAGCTCACCCCGCCTGGTGCCAGGTCCCAGGCCTTTGGCTGCCATTCTTCACTCTTTTTCTCACTTAACTATTAATTCTTTTTCCTTGATTAGATGGAGCTATAGCTGGACCTTGAATATCAGTATTGTTGACCTGGTGGGAGTTGAGAGATGGGACAGAGAAGAGGTAGGGGAAGGTAAGGGACAACTCAGGGAACAATGTAATGTAGGATAGGTTTTGTTAGGTAGCGTCTAAATGATACAGTAGAACTTTGAATGCCATGGGAACAAATTTGGCCCGTCTTATTCTGCATAGAGTGACAAGCCACAGGAGGACAACATGGCTAGATTGTTTCTTCTGGAAAGGTCGCTGGATCATCTGGTAGTTGGACTGACCCAGGGAGCAACTAGAACAAAGAGGTTCTATAGCATGTTCTGTAAAGCTACAGTCTGAAGCAAGGAACTCAAGCAAAGTGATGGTTAGCCCAGGGTGGAGGATCACCAAGATGCAACTTGGCCCAATTTAGTGCCTCATTAATTGAAGAAGCTGCAATTGATTTACTATGTGTGGTGATAGAGGGAGACATGGCATTAGTAATGGACATAAAGAATTCTGAAAAATATGGATATAAAAGTTCTGCTCTCTGAGGGCAACTGACCAAGTTTAGAATTAACTCCCCTTTAGAAAAAGCAGCAAGGTGGGCCGTCTAAGGGTGATTTTGTAGGATAGTCCCAAGGGAGGAGGGGAAGGCAGGGACTAAAGAGAAGAGCATTGGCTCCCATACAAATCCCCACCAAACTCTCTTATCTCTTTGTTTCCCCCAAGTCCCAAGCCTGGCTGAGAAGCAGCCAACCCTCAAGGCATTTTGAGGACTAGAGCCAGGAGCATATCACACCATTAAACTGCCCTTCCTGGACTCTGGGGCTCCTGCAGCCTCCTTTACCCCTGGCACTCAGCAATAACCAAGACAGTATCTTCTGCACCCTCAGTGGGATGGGGACCCAGAGTAGATCACATTTTATTCAGAAAAATAAAAGATCCATAATTTCTTACTTCCCAGCATATTCATAACTAGTATGCACATTTAGCTCAAAAGGTTGATTTATGCACCTGTTTCTCAGTAGACCATGAACTCTGAGAACCATCTCTTCATTCCTGAGGTGGATCCAATGCCCTGCACAAGGCTTGCTTGACTCTAATTAATGTTTACTTGCCATCATTTGTGCGTACAGTCAGAGGCCCTGTCCATGCACTGAATATTCATTCACTCAGCAAATATTTACTGAGCACTTGCTGTGTGCTGGGCCTGGGGCCAAGTGCTGCCAGCATAGATCTGAACAAGACTGGCAAGGTCTCTGCTCTAAGGTGTTTAGGGGAGTCAAAAGCACAGCCAAAGATAGCCAGCAGGGGATTCTGGGATGCTTGTTGTGCGAACAGTGAGTGACATGACAGGGAGCTGGGGGTGACTGTGCAGTGACTGGAATCCTCTGGAAGGGAGGTGGGCGGAGGGGACCAGGCGCAAGGCAGACTCAGGGAGCACAGAGGCTGATCTGCAGTGAACACTGGCCTGACGGAGGGCAGGCCACCATGCCCGACCCCGTGGGGCCTACAAGAAGGCTGCAACCCAAGGGCCTTCTCCAGTGGAGGGACAGTATACTAGGATGATGCCTCCTCTCCACTGTGCTCCTTTGGCTATTGTGTGAAAACATGTGGGGGTCAAGCAAAGAGGTGGCAAGGAAAGCCAGATGGAGGAGCTGTAGGCGGAGGATGGTACAGAAGCTGCTGGGGAGGAGGTAGGACATGAGAGTTGATTGGGCGCGGTCACCGTGGAGGTGGGAGGAACCTGATGTGGGGCACCTCTGCAGGGAGGAGCAGTTGATTAGAATACAGAAGGTGAGGTATAGCAAGAAGGCTGGAGTGACTCCTACACAAGATGACAGCTCTCCTGCTTGCCAGAGACTGAGACATTTCGTGGGCCCCAGATTTTTAAGTCTAACCTGAGGACAAATCCTAGAGAAACCAGAACAGCTGGCCACACTACTCCTAAGTTTGGGGGCCAGGCAGTGAGGCAGGAGGTTGATGGTGCATACCCAGAGATGGAGAGGACTTGGAATAGATTCGGAGCAGCCTATTCTGGTCATTTTCAATTTGAGATAATTAAAAATAATTTTTGAGATAACGATCAGACATCAGGGAGGAGATGGGACAGGCCCTTCCTGGAGAGCTTTGAGGAGGAAAGCTGCAAAATGGGAAGTAGATGGAGAGGGATCCTCTGGGCTGAGAAAGCCGCTGGTGCAAAGGCACAGGCAAGTTGAGCATGGTGGTACATGCGTGGAATGCTAGCACCTGGGAGGCAAAGGCAGGATCGCTGTGAGTGTGAGGCCAGCCTGACCTACTTAGTGAGAACCTGCCTCAAAAACAGAACAATAAAGCACAGGCAAAGAACTGGGGTGTCTGGACTGTTGGGGTGTAGAGTAGAGGCTGAAGTGCAGGGACAGGAGGGCAGACACAGCAGTAATGTCTCCTGAGAGGAGAGCTGCAAAGGGTTGAGTTCAGCAGCGTGGAAGTGCTGACTTTTTTTTTTTTTTTTTTTTTTTTTTTTTTTTTTTTTTTTTTTGACAGGGATTGAACTCAGGCCCCTGAGTGCTGACTTTTGTCAGAATAGCTTTAGTCATTTGCAAGGAGTTGGGGGGGGGGCACAGAAACCAGATTTGTAACTGGGAAGCAAAGAACAAGACACCCCAAGGGTATAGATCACTTCCTTAAGAGCTTAAAGTGATAGGAGGGTGAGTGGGTTATTTGGCAACTGTGGGGGATAGGGCTGGGTTTCGCTGTGTTTTTATTTATGTAGAAATCTTGAGTTTAGTTATAGATTCGAGGAAAAGAACTAAGGAGAGAGGGCATGAAGGAGCTGACCAAGGGAGTGGGATTTCTGGGGAGCTGGTCAGGGATGGGAACATGTACGAAGCTTAGCTGTGGGTAGGAGGGAAAGGAGCTGGATGGGTGGAGGTCGAGATGAGACCTTGGCAGTGGGCAGAGGCATGGAGAGAAGCTGCTATGGCTAAGGCTGTTCTTTCTGATTATTTCCTCTTGGGATGACAATGAGTCAGCTGCTCACAGGTGTCAGAGGCATAACAGGAGGCACATGAAGGCTGGCGGGACAGGATCTATGGAGCTATCTTTCTATTTAATTCCTCAGGTGGCTTGGCCTGTATTTTTCTGAGCATGGGGTCAGGAAAGTGGGCAGATTAATCCACAGTGGAATGGAACTCCCACTGGAGTGGTACTCTGCAGTGTGGACACAGCTGAGGACAAGGATATTGGCAGGCGAGAGATGAAGTGACCAAACTCATGTTTGAGCTGAATGTGTGTAGGAGACAAGGCTTTGGGTGCCAGATTAGAGGGAAACTCAAGGGGCTAAAGGTGCTGTAGGACAACAAGAAGCTCTAAGAAAGAATGAGGGTACTAGGAGTCCCAAACTGTGACCAGAAATGGGATATCAGAGTTCACATTTTCCAAGTGGGAGCAAATCCAAGTGGTGAGAAAGCCCAAAGTACCTATGGCTTTGGGTGTAACTACTCGGTTGAGGTGGAGGCAAGTGTCCCTGAGGTGGAGGAAACAGGGGTGTTTAGAGGGTATAACAGCAGGCATTTCATTTACATTAGAGCGGAAACTGTCCAGGCTAAGAGGCGATGAGAAGAGGGGAGAAGAGGAGAGGAGGACGCTGAGTCCGGAGCTGTGGTGTCCCTTGAAGGTGGAGGACCGAGCGGCAGGGTGCTGGTGGTAGACACAAGGGGGAGGACGCTGAAGGCCGAAACAGTTTTTACATAGAGAAAGAGGCACAATGGCGCCTTATAAATTTATTGAACGAAACTGAACCAAAGCGCTGTGTTAGTTCCAGGAAATGCTAAAGTCGGCACCAGCTGCCTCTTCTAGCAATCCCCAGGTCAGACATTAAAATCAGTACCCAAAGATCATTACCTACCTAAGCCATTGAGTCAAGGAGACACCCAGGGAGGAAACAGCAGCTGGTTGACCCCTGGGCCCTCCTCCGAAGGTCCCCCAAGTCCCCCTGTCCCAGGGGCAATCCTCCCCTCCTCTCCTGGGGATCCGCCAGCTCTGGCTCTGTTTGAGGACACAGACCTGGCAGGGAAACCCAGCCTGCCATCTCAGGCTGGCGTCATTCCCAGGAGGAGCCAGAGCAGAGGCTTTGAGCGATGGAGCTGAAGGAAGCACATTTCAGGGCCTCTTCCCGTGAGCAACGGCTCATTAGCGAAAACCATCATCTTTCCAGGCCCCTCGTCAGACCAACTTAAAAATAACTCAAGCCGCCTCTCCACCCTGACACACAGGCGCGCAAGTCGCTTCCTGCTCAGACAGAACCCACCTTAACCTCAGCCCCTGTGGAACGTAAGCGCGGCTCGCCCGCGGCACCCGCACTCAGCTGCTTCCCCCAGTGACGCGCACCGGGCACGCACAGGCGCACCGCCCCGGACGCTGCGCTTCCTTGTGCTGCTTCCCTCGCTGCTGCTTGTTACTCAGCCTCCCTTGCAGGTTCCTCCTCATGAACCTGATCTCTAAAACTCGCGCTGCCCCAGTTCCTAGCCCTTGGTGGCTACCTCCCTATGTACACCCACTTAGTGTTCTCCACTGGCCTAAGGCTGTCGTACCATCTAATCACTGGCGAAGGCCAAGTGGCCTCTGGACTCCTGAGAAAGACTCTTGCATATATCCTGTCGGCTCTGTGGCATCCCTGCTTGCGTACCTCATAGGCTTCGTGTAGCGTGCTCAAATGGGGGAATCTCTTCCTCCTCTCCCAGCCACACCTGATGTCCCCGCAGCCAACCTCCGCTTTGGCCAGCGGCGACTCTCCTTCCAGGTGCTCAGGCCACACCTTGTGCTCACTCTGACCCTTCTCCGCTGACAGCCGGGTGACAGTCTGTCAGCTAACCCTATAAGCCCTGAATCTGACCATTTCTCACAGCCTTTGCCCCCAAATCCTGGATCAAACCATCCTCGTGTTTGTGTGGATTATTGGAATAAGCTCCTGCTGAAACTTGCTTCTGCTCTATTCCAAATAAAAACCCTAAAAAAATTGGCATGAGTCAGATATGGTAGCACATGCCTGTAATCCCAGTGCTGTGGGATACTGAGGCAGGGAGGATTGCAAGTTTGATGCCAGCCTGGGCAATTTAGGGGGATGGTGTCTGAAAAATAAAATGAAATTAAAAAAAAAAAAAAAGCCTGAGGATGTAGCAGCTTAGTGTGAAGGCCCTGGGCTTAATCCCTAGTACCACATACATACACAGTCATATTTCTACACTCCTCATTCATTTGGAGTAAAATTGAAAGCCCTTATAGTGGCCGGCATGAGCTGGCTTCCTGTCCCTCCATCCTTACCTCTTAGTTTCCTCCTTTCTTATTTCCTGCAGCTACACTGGCCTTCTTGCTGTTTACCAAGGATGCTTCTGCCTCCAGCCCTTTGCACGCGCTGTTCACTGCCTAGAACCAGCTTGCCCAGTATCCACATGGTCTGCTCTCTCCCTTCCTTCCAGCCTTTGTTCAAATGGCATCCTTGCTGAGGCCTTGCCTGACCACCTCATATAAAATACGTACAGAATCAGACAGCAGCGTCCCTGCTCTCCTTGCACTCCTTTTACCCTATCCCTTTTTCTCTAAAGACATCACTAGAGCAGGGGCTGTAGTCCCATTTAAGACCGTGCCTAAATTTAAAAGAACTCGATAAATATCTGTAGAACAAATGTAATTAATTCAGCTGACTGTAGGGAAAACTCAGAATTCCATAATCCTCTGGATGCCAGCACTAGAGCCATAGTTTTTATAATAAAACTTTCCTCTTTCAACTCCTTTCAGAAGACCAACTTTAATTCAGCAATGAGTCGGCCTGGGCCCCTGAACATTTCCACAACCATATCTCTGAAGCCAGCAGAGGTGGCTGTTGTCTTCTTTTCCTTTGCTTCTTGCTTCCTGAAGAAAATCAGCAGGGGCTGGTGGCCCAGCCTGCCAGTAAGCATAACTATTAAACAGCAACACTCAATAAAAATCACTGATGTGGTTATTCTTTTATAAAGCAAGGAATATATTATAGTCTTCTTGAGTCTGTGAATCTCTTGGCCAGGTATGTTTAAATGATGGTGCAAAGTTCTCCAAATAGAGTGAATCTGGTCCCAGCTCTACTGTGGCATTTTGACAACTCTGGGTACTTCCGGTAGGTTCTCCAATGTCCTCCATGAGAAAAATGTGGAATGTCAACAAGGGATCAAGATCCTTTCTTGATCTAAAATCGTGGTTTTCTTGAAAGAGAAGGGCTCCCATTCATGAGTCACTAGAAATACATATGATTCTCTCCTCAGCTTTCCCAGTATACAAAAGAGCAGGTGTGTGTTTTGTTTGTGTATGTGTGACCTTTGCATTGATCAGGACTTTTTCAATTGTTAGGGGCAGAAACTCAACTCAAACCTACGAAAGCAAGTAAGGGTATTTATTGTCAGCTGTATCTGGAAATCCCAGAGGCTGAGCCTCCACTGCCAAGCTGGGCCTCAGGGCTGATGGACTATAAGGAGGACTCATCCTCCCTTCATCTTCTGGCTGCATTTTTCCTGTGTTGGTTTCATTTTTAGGGCAGGTCTCCCCACGTGAGGATCTTACTTGGCATCTTCAAATGAAAGAGAGAGAAGGGCAGGCTGGGGGTGTAGCTAAGCGATGGGATTCTATCCTCAGTATGAAAAAAAATCCTTTACCTAATTATGTTTGCAAAGACTCAATCACAGGAACCAAACAAAAGACATTACAATATTTAAGTGACAAATCTGAGACTTCAAATCTGAGACAACCAGAATTACTATTAGTATTATTATTTTGTTGTTGTGGTTTGTTTTTTGAGGCAGGATCTCACTTTAGGCTGACTTTGAATACACTGTTTTGTTTTGTTTTGTTTTGTTTTGTTTTGTTTTGTACTGGGGATCGAACTCAGGACCATATACTTGCCAGGCAGGGTTTATGCCACTGAGCTATCTCTCAACCCCTGATTCACTATGTACCCCAGATGGCCTTGAACTCCTGCCTCAGCCGAGTGTTGGGATTATTGCATGCAATTCCTGTGCCCTGAAATATTTCTTAATATTCCTGATAATACTTCATCCACAAATTTTATTGTCCTTTAAAAAGGTAAAATAAAATTTGCTGCAGGAGAAAAACAAACAATTCAATTTGTTTTCTTTCTTTCTCTCTTTTTCTTTTTTTGCAGAACCAGGTATTGAACTCAGGCCCTTTGCCTTGCCCAACAAAAATTTATTCTACTGAGCTATCTCCCTGGCCCCTCAATTTCATTCTCAATTGCCAAGAATATACTTTTCTTTTTGGGAGGGAGCCTTTTGGGAGAGGGAGGGTCTCACTATGTAGTCCACACTGGCCTTGAACTCACCATGCAGTCCACACTGGCCTCAAACTCCTGGCAGTCTTTCTGACTCAGCCTCCCAAGCAGTGAGATTATAGATGTGAGTCCCCATGCCTGGCCATGTAGGGTTTTCATTTGACATACCAACTCTCCCTCCTGGCTCAGGCAATTGTTGGCCCAAGAGCTGTTTTATTGCTTTTCTAAAATTCTTTTTCTGCATATCTGTAATTCTTTTGCTAAAATGTCATCACTGGCTATGTCACTGCTAATCATGATTGATAAATAAGAGCTAGAATGTACAGTTTCTAGTGATAATACAGCCTGATTGGAAAAAGATTTTCAAACTTGATGTCTTATTCCAAATGAATAAAGAAATGCAAAATATCAACCTCTGGTCTCTTGTTGTCTAGGTTAATGCTCCTAGGAACCCATTCTAGATGTGGCCACACCCTTGTGAGGAGGTCCCCAGGAGCCTCTGCCCTCTGAGGAGAGGTGGAGCCACACATGTTTCCAGATATGTATCGTTTTGTCCAGTTTCCACCCACATCGAGCCCAAGCAGCCGCCCATACTGGTTGCTCAGGTTGGGCTGGGAGAGCACGGGTTGCTGTATTTTCCCTTGAGGCCTCTTGGCAGCAGTTCTGGTGGCTTAGATCCTTGGAGAGTGCAGGGGCCGGGCAGGTGCTGTGCTTTATCAGTGGGATGACTCTTGGAGCTGTTTCACAAACCTGGGGACTGGAGAGGTAGGGAGTTGGCACCCCAGACCCTCTGAACTTCCCCAATTCAGGAACTAAAGGGCACCAGGGACCTCATCTGTACTCCCAGGTGTGGTTCATCTTACCATCAAATGCAGCTTTCTCTACTAGGAATTTGTAAGAGCTGAGCAGGGAGGATGGAGGTGGGTTTTCTGGATTCCAGTATCTCTTCTGTGCAGATTTGAGCCAGTTTACACCTGGAAGCTAGGAATCAGCCTGCAAGTTGGCAGAGTTCATTTCTGATGTTGGAGGCAGAAGGATATAACGGAACACACTGGTTCAAGACACTTGTGGGCAGGTCTTTGTGGCCACCACCTTGCGCAGTGATCTTGGCTAACCCCTCCCCATCTCCACACCCCAGTTTCCCATATTTAAAACAAGAGGATCGGACTAGATATCCTCTGAGGTGTCTTCCAGGCTTACCATCTGTCTGCTGTAGAGACATCAAACTTTCGAGGTTAAGCATCGGAGATACCCGAGGAAACTTCTTGGCTGTTTCTCCCCTCACCACTGCTGTCGCTGACAGCTCGGTTCAGCATGCCTCTGAATAAGGTCCAGAAGCTAATCTTTTGGTTGGCATTAATAGTGGTTCCCAGGTAGGTCCATATCAGGCAGCCATCTAACGTTCATTGGGTACCCAAGCAGGGGTTGGAAATATAACAATGAATGAGGTGGAAGGTCACACAGCCCAGGGAAGGAGGCAGATGAGTAAATCATCACATGTGCATAAAGCACCAAGATGCATAAGGATAGACCCATACCTCTGGGGTGGAGGCAAGAATCGCTTCCTGGAGGAGGTGGCACACGGTGGACACACCTAAGTGGTCAGGGGAGAATCCCCAAGAATGCTCACAAAACGCACCCTCACTCAACAGGTGCTCCACAGCTGTCAGGGAGCACTTCACTTCCTTAAAAGACAGGTGTCTCTCCATAGTTAACTATTCCTGCAGCCTGGCACAAAGATTGGAGCATGAGCCCTTCTTTGGATCCCAGGAGCAGGTCCTGAGCAAGCTGGGTGGACCCAACTTTGATTCAGTCTCTGAGGTAGCAGAACCGTGGGCCCCAGTTAATACCATTTTCATGCAGTGCTTGCAGCCTGCATTCTGTACACAGAGCACATTCTCTCTCTCTCTCTCTCTCTCTCTCTCTCTCTCTCTCTCTCTCTCTCCCTCCCTCCCTCCCTCCCTCCCTCCCTCCCTCCTCCTCTCTCTCTCCTTCCCCTTTTTACCTTTCCATATTCGGTGTGAGTTAGAGGAAACCGGATGGAGAGATTTAATTATTAGTTTCTGAGTTGTTTCTAGGCTTTCGCTGTGATGCTAGGTAGTCCTGGCAGGTTTCTTGGAGGAGGTACTAGGAAGGAAAGGCAAGGACTAGCTTGACTTCTTAGCTTGGCATCTTAGCTGGAAGCTGCTCCCGACCAGGCCACCCTCCTGAGCATCTGACCTTTGTGCCTGCACAGCCTCCCGCTTCCCGCTTTCGGCTGGGAGGCCGACCGACCGTGCCCCTCGGCCAGTGACTCACGGGCTCCCGGGGCGAGTTACCTTCCCAGGTCAGGTCCGGCCCCGCCCCACCGCGCGAGTGTGGGATCCGTGCGGCGCGCACAGGCGACAGTGGCGCGCGGCGACCTGGCTCCGGGGAGGGCTCCTCCTGCTCCGACGGCCGCGCGCCGCGCCGCTGCCCGCTGGCAGCCCGGCGCGTAATTACTCCCCGAGCTAATTGCCAGTCATTAAAGTTCGGGAGCGGCCCGAAGAGCGGCTCCGGAGGAGGCAGGAGGGGGCAGGAGGTGTCGGAGCTGTGCCCGGCCGGGCCAGGGTTAAGCGCTCGTCTGGCCCCCGCCACCGGCTCCAGGCCAGCTCGCCTTCAGCGGGAGGCCACGGACACCATCGGGGACCCGGAGGGACGCGCGAGCCGGGCGGACCCGCCTTGTACCGCCTCCCGCAGCGCGTCTCTAGGGCGGAGGAAAGTGGGGGCGCCAGCCTGGCGCCCGGCGTGGGGGCGCCGCGAGCGCGCGGGGTCGCTGGGCCGCGGAGATGGCCGAGGAGATTGACTGGCTGGACCTGCCCGGCCGGTGGACCTACGGAGTGGACCGCGGAGGGAGAGTCTTCTTCATCAAGTGAGTAGCTCTCTTCTCTCTCTTCCCCCATTTTTTTCTTTAAAGTTGTGTCATTGGAAAGGTGGTGGGGCGCCTGGCAGTGGAGGGAAGGGGCGCTGGACAGCGCATGACTAATAAGTTTATCGCCCTCCTGTTTGAATGCGGCGCCCGCCTTTCCCGCAATGGGGCAAAGTCCAGCGAAGGCTCCCTGTTCCAAGCCTGGGACGCAGGGCAGGGTAGGGCAGGGCAGGTACTGGCCTTTCCCCCTTTTCACTGACCGCAGAGGAGGCCCCCCGGGGGACCAGGAAGAAGACTGGTGTCCAGCCTTGAGTTCTGTCTGCTCCTGCTGCTGAGGGGGCGGAAGCCCGTCCCTTCTGCCTTCCCCTCCCAGCTCTTCTACAGGGACCGGCTGAGAGTGACCATGCACTGGCTCACAGTGCCTCAGCCGCCTGGTCCCTGTGCTCCCTCAGCCCGGGACTGGCCCCGGACAGCCGCCCCTCTCCCTTCCTGCTGCTTCCTGGGCCCTTGGTCAAGAGACAGGAGAAGCTGGAAGCCTGCAGCCTGGGTGGCATTCTTCAGGAGAGAGAGCCTTCACTGCTCTTAGTAATTTATTAGTGCTGTTATATTAATTTCATAAACTAAAATGGCTGTGGCATAATTTCATTATAAAAAGTAGCCCTGTGCGGCCCTCTGTTGGCTTCTCTTGTAGGCACTGGTTGCCAGGACAGAAACCTCCCAGTGATATAGCAAGTCTAGAAGCACAGCATTCTGGACTGTGATCTGCACTAGGCAGGCCTCCTCTGCCTCAGGAGAGCCATGCACAGAACATCAGCACCAGCAGGGACCCAGGAGCTACCCGGTGTTGTCCAGAGGGGACTTGAGGTCCAGAGGAATTGAAGCACTGTGTAGGATGAGGCTACATGTCCTCTGGTGCAGGAGCAAAGCCTCACATGTGTGTTCATTCACAGTGGCTGCCCTACTGTCCAGTTCCAGGCAGGTGGCAGGCAGTGGCTCCTCTTTGGTGTCTGTCTGTTCCCCAGCTTGCTTAAGGACTTTCTTCTGTAATTATCACTGCCATTATCCTAATTGATGCTGTCATTACCTTCCTGTTGTTGTAATAACCTTAGAAATTAACTCTGCTAAACTTCTTGACCCTGGGTCAGGCTCTTAAATAGCAGAACTTTTCCAGGACTAAAACTGGGTTTCCTAGCCAGGCATGTTGGCTCACACTTGTAATTCCAGCACTCAGGAGGCTGAGGCAGGAAGATCATTGCGAGTTGGAGGCCAGTCTGGGCTGCAAAGTGAGCTCAAGGCCAGCCTGAATTGCATAGTAAAATCCTGTCTCAAAAAGACAACAACAAAACAAAACACACAAAAACCCAAAAAACAAAAAACCTTGAGTTCCCTTCTACAGTGGCGTGAGACTTCATAGTCCATAGTAGCATCCAGCCCATGCCCAGGTGGATGCATCTGTAGTCCCAGATACTTTGGAGTTTCAGGACAGTCACAGGAGCCAGGAGTTGAAGTCAACCTGGACAATTGCAAAACCTCACCTCAAAAATAAACAAATAAAGATAAAGAGTCAGTCAAGGAATTTAGTAAAGGGTGATTCCTGAATACTGCCTCAGGAGATCTCTATTCACAGGATCCAGGGCCAGGAAATCCTGAGATTTCCACAAGCTCCTCAGCTATTCCTAGGAAGTAGTTAATGCCTCTCTTCTCTCTTTCCAGTTTCCTTTTTGCTTCCCAGTTTTTTTCATTCTACAAACACACATTGAGCAGTCACTCTGCTGCAGTGCTGGACAAGGGAGATAGAAATCCATAAGCCACAGGTTTTCCTTTAAAGTATTAGGGAGAAAACACAAAGATTTTGTTAACAATTTGGTGTGTTCTAGAGGTGTGTATTTGATGATGCCATAGGGACAGGAGAAGGAAAATTCTAATGCTCGGCAGGGTGTCTCAGGGACTTTGGAGAGAAAGCCCTCAGCCTGTTGGGCCAATGCCCCTGGAGGGACCGGAATGAAAGGGGCCCTGGCAGCCAGGCTAGCAGAGAGAGGGTAGCACTTGGGGTGCGGCATAGCGTCTGTGGCTCTCAGCAGGCTGGGGAGAGGTAGCATGGAGGCAACCAGGGCACTGCAGGGGATGAGGCTGAAGAGTAGAAGAGGGTGGCTTGCGTCAGGCTAAGGGGTTTGGCCTTGACCCTACAAGCAATAGGTGGAAAGCCAAAGGTGGAAAGCTAAAGAAGCCTTTAAGCAAGGGCTTGACGCAGATCTGCGCTCTGAACATCCCTCTGGCAGAAGCTGCGGCAGTAGGAGCCAAGGGGAAAAATTGAGGTACAAAAGTGTAGGAGGCAGTTGTAAAAGTTGAAAGCCTAGAGGCAGCTGACAGGGTCTGAATTAAAGCAGAGAGAAGAGGGAGGCAAAGAGGGAGAGGAGATCTTTGGGAATGGGCCTGCAAGTGTGCATCTGCGCCTGAAGATAGGGAGAACACAAGTAAATCAGCCTTTCTTCTTGAGCGTGAGATGCAGGATACAAGAAGAGAAGCTGGTCTGGGAAATACAGTCATCCAGGTTCAGCAAAGACACGCTGAGTGTGAGGTCCCATGGAACAGGTGGGGGTGACGTCTAGCAGACTGAGTAGACAAACAAGAGAGGGCTTGGTCTGAGAGGGGCTGGGCCAGAGGGAGAGGCTGGAGTCACCATGTAGAGTTAGGGCCTCCCAGAAGATAGGGAGTAGTGGGTGAGCCAGGCAGTGCTAGAATGTAAGGGAAGCAGAAAGGAAGAAAGGCCAGGGAGGGCCTGAGACCCAGGCTTACATGGATGAGCAGTGCCAGGACTAGGTGAAGTGCCATCCCAGAAGGCAAGGAAGAGGAATTCTGGAAACAGAGCAGGCAGGATGGTCAACAACGCAGAATGCAGCTGAAAAGCCAGATGGCCAAAGATGGGGCAGCGCCTGCTGGATTTCGGGGGGCTTTGTGGGCAGGGGTCTCTAATGGAAAGTGGTTTCCAGGGAACTCGGTACAGAATGGAATGGAGTGGTGATGGTGAGTCAGGAAGCAGGTGAAGCTGTGGGGGGAGCAGGCATCTCGAAAGAGGCAAGGTGCCCAGCTATGGCAGAAGTGGATGGGCAGGTAGGGGACATGAGACACCAGATAAGGAGAGATGCTCACGATCAGTCTGGGATGCTTGGTAGGATGAGGTTCTAGAAAAGACAGAAGAGAAACTGGCCTTCCTACATGGGGAGCTGAGGCAGGATAATCCTCAGTTTGAGGCTAACCTAGGCACCTTAGCAGGACCCTGTCTCAAAACAAGAGTTTGGGGTATAGCTCAGTGGTAGAGTGCTTGCCTAGCATGCTCAAGGTCTTGGACTCAATTCCCAACACTGCAAAAACCAAACATATAAAAAAAGATAGGAGAGAGCTGGGCATGGTGACACATGCCTGTAATCTCAGTGCTCAGGAGGCCAAGGCAGGATTGCTGCAAGTTCAAGGCAAGCCTGAACTACATGGGAGACCCTGTCTCAACAACAAAACAAAACAAGACAGGGAAAAGCTACCTCTTCTCCATTGTAGAGATAAAAACTTAAGGATAGGTGAGAATGTGGGTATGTTTGGAATAGGGCCATTGAATGTATAGTTTCAACCTCTGGTGATGGGGAAAGGTGGATAGGGCAGACAAACTCCCCTTGAGGCTGATAAGAAAGACCTGGGACTTTCTGCAAGTGCTGACTGACCAGGATCCCCCAAGGTCCTGAACACATTAGGTGTTTCCCAGCTGAGTGTGCAGCCTGTGGAATTGTAGATCCTGTCAACCCTGTGCCAGGGTGCAGGCAGCCTGTGGTTGAGTTGCTTTGGGCCAAGAGATGATGGGGGGGGGGGGGGAGGGAGAGAGAGAGAGAGAGAGAGAGAGAAGGAGAGAGATCAATCCCTGGGGGGGAGAGGGGGGGGGGGGGGGGGAGGAGGGAGGAGGTGGCTGTGAACAACAGGGAGAGGAAGCTGTGGTTGTGGTGGGAAGCCTAGGGTGTGATGGGGTTATCCTCCATATCCAGGCAGGGTGGAGCTCGACAGGAAGTTTGAGCATGCCCAAGAGGAGGGAAGAGTCTGAAGCCAACAAGTGTGGGGTAGCTGAGGAGGAGGTGTCAGGGACTGAGGACTCTCACTGAATTTTTCTACATTCTGCCCCTTCATCGGCTTCCTCTCCATGGCCTCTCAGGTCCAAAGCAGCACAGCCAGAAGCCTACAGGGTGGAGGCCCAGTATGTTAGAGGTCTTCCTCACTGGTTTTGGGTGCAGGAGGTACTAAACCGAAGACACCGTCTGTTCTCTGCTCATCAGAGGGCTGGGTCAGCTGGGGAACCTCTTTCTGCAGCATGTGTCAACCTCAGCAAAAAATTAGTACAGTCAAGAGAAAAAAGTGTTTGTTCACACAGTGTACATGACTGCTCGTAGCAGGATTATTTATAATGGCCCCAAACTGCAAACAACCCGTATGTCCATCCACAGATGAATGGGCAAACATGCTGGTAAATGCTACAGTGGAAACTAACTGCTACTAATGAACCAATAACACATACTACAGCCTGAAAGGAAAGAGGGGAAGAGGAGAGCATGAGAGAAGGAGAAAAGGAGAAAGGGGGGACGAGCAAGCTGGAAGGAAGAGACAAGTCTATCTTGCATGATTGCATTTATATACAACTCTTGAAGCTCTAGAAGATACACACTAAATTACAGAATGCGGGTCCATGTTGTTGGGGAGGGTGGAGAGAGGAATTACAAAAGGGCACAGAGAAAGTCTTGGGGTTCATTATGTTGATTTTGTGGATAATTTCATATATATGTCAAAGCTTACTAAATTGTACATTGTGTATACAGCTTATCATATAACTTACTTCAGTAGAACCTTAGTGGGGCCTTTCTTAGGAGTTCATTGTGTGTCCTAAAGACACTGCATGGAGTCTTGTCCTGGCCCTCAGGCCCCACCCTGAAGGCTAGATGCCCAGAGCGGGGACCTGGGCGTCTTCTGCTTCACACACCTGAACTGGCCAAGTCGGTCATACTACATACTAGGTCACAGCTGGCTCTGGGAAAATCTGTGTCATCTGGATAGTGGGGGTGGAGAAATGGCAGCGAGCTCCTGTGCCCTCAGCCAGAGAGCCCCAGGGATCTGTGCTTCTGGAGAGCTCCTCTTGCTGGGTTGAGGTTAGGAGGAGCTTGGGGCTGGTGGGGGAGGAGGCGGGTCTAGGCCTGAATCCTAGTTTAGTCACTTACTGGTTATGAGAACCATGCAAGTCAGATTCACAATCTGTACAGTTGCTAATGTGAGGCATGGGACGCAGCAGCCTTGCACATGCCCCACCACTCTGGCTTCACTTCCATCCTTTCTAGAAGCCACCAGCTGGGAGTCCACCCCTGTCCCCCACCCTGGCCCCCCTCAGGGAAGCCTTCGCCTTCCCCTCACCTCCTCCCTAGGAGCAGCCCTTCTCTGTCACAGCATCACCTGCCCCTCGTGTTGCAAGGGATCCTGTGTATGTGTTCCCTTTATGCTCTTTCCTGGGATGCAGAGGGGTGGCTGTTAGCTCTTGGAGGCTGGGGATAAGGCACTGTTTACCTCTGAACCCTCAGAGGCTGCTCTGAAGACCCTGGGCAAATGTGAGTGAGCAGATGGCAGAGTGGGGCTCTCATCTCACGTCTCCGGGCAGAGCAGTGGGTGGTGTGCACTTGGGGTCCCAAGGCTCCGGGGCTGACCCTTTCTTATTGGTCCTTCTTAGTGATGAGGAAAAGTCAACCAGCTGGGTGCACCCCGGTACAGAAGCAGCCATCCAGAGTGGACACTGCTTCAGCTCAGGTAAGGAGCCATTGTTCTACCTTTGCAACCCAGGAGAAGGCCAAAGCTGGAGACGACAGTGGGGGGTGGGACCCCTGTGCCTCAGCTTTGCCCTGTCCCCTCTCCATGGCTGGACCCAGCCTCATCTTTGGATACCTTCTGGGGGATCCTAAGGAAACCCTGGGTCTCTCCTGCTTCCACGTGCACCCCTGACATCTGGGACAAACCTGGGAGAATGAAGCTCTTACTCCTCTTTCATCCTGCTGCCCAGTCAGAAATGACCCCCAGGGAGATGGCTCAGTAGAATAAGTGCTTGCCCGGCAAGCACTCAATCCTGAGTTCAATCCTGGTGCCAGAAAAAAGAAATCCCCTCTGGCCCAAGGCTCCTGAAATGGCAACCCCAGCTCCCAGTGCTGTGTGCCAGCCTGGCAAAGTCTCCATCTTCACTGCCCATCACAGCTGCCACTGGGCCTGTGGAAATGTGGTTAGTGCTGGTGAGGATTAAAACTTAAAAAAATAATAATTTTTCTCTAAGAGGTAGTTATGGTGGCACATACCTATAATCCTAACACTCAGGAGGCTGAGGCAGGAGGATTCCAACCTCTATCCCAGCCTGCACAATTGAATGACTTATACCCTGTCTTAACATTAAAAAAAAAATTAAAAGGGCTAAAGATAGAGCTCAGGACAAAGGTCCTAGATTCCATCCCCAGTTAATAATAATAATAATAATAATAATAATAATAATAATAATAGAAAGAAAGAAGAAAGAGCCCCTTGTGGCTAGTGGGAACTCCATATGGGGAGAAACAGGACCAGGAAAGAGAAGGTGTCAAGGCTAACACTAGTTTATTTGCCTGCAAGGACCTCCTAGGTCCTCAGTTAAGGTGGGATGCATCTAACCAACAACACAGAAGAAACAGCCACAGTAGCTGGGTGTGATGGTGCACATGCATAATCCGAGCACTCAGTATTGCAGAAACAAGGAATAGAAAGAGCCAAAGAAAAAGGCTCCAGTCTGCATTGCAGGGAATGGGATACCAGGAATCAAGGCAAGCCCTGGGAAACCTTAACTGAACCTCAGGCCATCCTCCTTGGGATACTACTGGAGGTCAGTAGGAAGAGGGGGCATGAGAGAAAAGCATCATGGGAGAATCCCCAGCCATCCAGCCTTCATCTGACCCAACACCGGGCATCTGGTTCTGGGAGTCTTGCTCATTTGTAGGGCACAGCCAGCACTGCTGGACACCTTGGTAGGGTTTGGATTTGCCCAGATCCTACTTCTGTTTGATTGTGTTAGGCAGGAAAATTAAAGAGCAGAGAGGAAGTCCCTGGCTCAAGGCCATTTGGCTAATAGACATTGTGTCATGGCCAAATGTAGAAACTCTTGGAGGCACTGTGACCCCAACTCCGGTCTTGGGTCTGCGTGTCATCGATGTGGTTCTGGGCAGACCCCAAGACTTAGCTTCTTCATCTGTGCAACAGGGAAGGTGGTCATCAGAATCACCCCCAGCACCACAAAGGGAGGAAGCTGCGGTTGGACCATCCCTGCTGGAGCTTGTAGGAGCCTCTTCCCTCCAGGGCTGAGGCTATTTTCTTTTAGCTACAGGTGTCATAGCTGCTTCAGGGTCTCAGCTGTCCACAGTGGGGGCCATTGCCTCCCCAGGAAGCACTGGCAGATGTGTAAAAGCCTGGAGACCAGTTCTTTCCTTTTGGGCTGCAGCCAACTGGTTGTCCAAGGCCAGGAAGGGGTTAAGGTGTCCCCAAAGCTTGCCGGGAAGGCAGCTGCCTTGGTGGGCACTCCGCCTGGATAGGAATATAAGCGCTCTTGGTGTTGCCCAGGCAGAGAGGGCAGTGTGGAGGGAAGTTGCTAGAAAAAGACAGGGGACATAATCCATGTTGGCCTCTTTCCCAGACACATCACAGTGGCAGGATTATTTATGATTCTGACCCAAAGGGGATCCCTCTGCTTGGGGAGGCTGCCAACCCACGCCCTTCTGAATGGCACCGTCCTCCTGCAGGGACAGAGGGGAACAAGTAGCATTTATGGAGCTGCACAGAGGAAAGAGTGTGGGCTAGGGAGGTGGCAGGCCAGCACTCACGTCACAACCTCATGTGACCCTAAGCAAGTTGACGAACCTGTTTGGGCCTCAGTTTCCTCATCTGTGAACATGTGTAGGCCACACCCATTATGCAATGCTGCTGTGCAGATCAGATATTCGAGTGGCTGTGGTGCTCATAGCTTAGGTGAAGGATGGGAGCCCTTCACCAAGGGTAGCTGGTGTTCAGTTCTCTGGGCCAGGGCGTGGGCTGGAATCTGGGCTTTCTAGCTACTCTGGTTCACTGGAGCAGTAGCAGCACCACTGGCAGCAGCTACGGAGGTAGAGAACTCGGATCAATCCAAGTGCACAGGATAGATGAGTCTGAGTAAGGCCTTCTGCTCTGGAGCACCCGGGCCTGGCTCCATGCAGTATGTGCCCCAAGCAGCTGGGAAAACGGCAGGAGACATTCCAGCCAACACAGCTTTGGAAAGGCCCACGCCAGGCAGGTATTTGGAGAAAGGTAGCAGTGATTGTTGAGAAAATTCCTGCCTGTTGCCTAGTAAGTCAGCCGGGAGGCTCCTGCATCCCAGCAAGGAATGATTTTGGCCAGCTCCCTGTGTGCCTCTACTTTGGACAGTGGATTCTCTCAGGTCTCCAAAGGCTCCCCCTCTGCCATGGGGTGGAGGAGTCCCTGTCCCAGGAAGGAAGAACTGGCCAGGGTGGCTTTTTGGGACAGTGGGCAGCATAAATCAGTGCCTGGTAGGGAGCTCCTTGGTGGTGGGGGGAGTTTAGCTCTTGTCACTCTGCTCCTGTGGTTCTCCACTCTGAGCACTTTCTTTTTCTTTTTTCCCATAATTTTATTGAGAAACAAATAGCAATGAGACAGTTTCAAGCCAAATTGGTAGGACAGATTCAATAATTAACACATTGCATACATTTTTCCTAGTGGTTAATTGCTGTACAAGATGCGGACATGATATCCTATTTACAAACACTATTAGAACAAGTCCCTCTATTCATTAAGAGAAATGTAACTATATATCTATCCTAACCATTTTGAATATACAGATACAAAATGGACATTCATCTGTATCCCCTTTTTTTGTTAAGTTCCGTTATTTAAATATTATAGGTGTGTTCTGAGCACTTTCGTTTTTTATTTTATTTATTTATTTATTTTTTTGCGGAACCGGGGATTGAACTCAGACTTGCGTTTGCCAGTCAAGCGCTTATCCTACTGAGCCATCTCCCCAGCCCCCTGAGCACTTTCATAGATAATTTTTTTTAAGAAAAAAACCCCTGCCCATTAAAAAGCAAGTCAGTCCAAGCCGGGTCTGGGGGCACAAACCTGTAATCCTAGCATTCTGGGAGGCTGAGGCAGGAGGATTATAAGTTTGGAATTGCAAGTTATAACTATGTTTGGGCAACTTAGTGACTCAGTGAGGCTCTGTTTCAAATATAAAAAATAAATAAAAAAGCACTGATGATGTAGCTCAGTGCAAAACCTGAGTTCAATCCCTGGTACTGCAAAAACAAAGGCAAAAACAACACTGAAGTCTCTGCACGCTCCAGGACAATTGCCCAGGTGCTCAGCATCCTGTCAGAGAGCAGCAGAGTCTGGCAGCCACAGCACTGGCCCAGGACTCAGATGCTTGAATGCTGCTTGGATTTTGATGCTAATAATCTGTGAGCTCTGGACCGTTCTTAGTTCTTTCTGGCTTTCATTTCTGTGACACCAGAGGTCTGGTCTGGTGGCTCTGAAGACACTTTCAAGACAACTGTGATGCTCTCTGGGCTGTGTGGGGGCCTGGCCAGGCGCAGGTGCTTGGAGAGGTTTGCTGAGTGCATCAGCAGGTCCCCTGAGGCAGTGATTCCTTGGGTCACATTGTCCATTGCCAGGGGACCCACCCCTGCCCTCCCACCTCCTTATCATCTGGGATGCAGGCCCTAGAAACACTGGGTTGCCCCAAGGGCTGTGGATGGTTTGAGAGCTCTGTGACACTTCAGGCAGGTCCGGTATGTGCCCGGCTCACCCACACTGCGCTCCTCTTGCCTTCTCACAGGTTTGCCTCCGGGCTGGGAGGTGGATACTACCCCTGAAGGAGCTGTGTACTTCATCAAGTAAGTAAGATGGAGTCGCCTTTCGGGCCTCCCTTTCTGTTGATCCTCCTTGCATCCTGGTCAACCATGCTCCTGGGGAGGGGAGGAGGTTAAAGGGTCTGGAGCGTGGCAGAGGGGCAGAAGCAGTGTGCATGCGAGCATGTGTGTGGTGGCCCGCAACACTGAGTCTTCCCAGGCAGCCGAGTGGGTGGAGCCCCGGGATGGGCTGTGCAGATGAGAAGGAGGGGACAGTTCCCAGCACAGAGCAAGGTTGGGAGGTAGAAGATGGAGAGGTGGGGGTGAGAGAACGGTGCTCAGCTGTAGGAACTGAGTGGCGGGGCGTCATGGGGAAACCAGGCCAGGCCCGCCGCTCGCCCATACTGTCTCTGGTGGGGACACCTGCAACCTTGGATGAAGGTGTGTGTGGCCTCTGTGGCAGCTGAAGACATGCCTGGGAGAGCCATCCTGGACTTCAGGGCGGACAAAGGGAACACAGGTCTCTGGGCTCATTTCCACCCAACTCATTTTCCTTGGTCTTGGCCTTTGTCTCCCCACCTCCCAGCCAGGCAGGGTCCTGGCTTCCTTCCCATGGGCGAGGCTTGGTATGCCCCAGCCTGAGGCTCCTTACCTGGTCTGCTCCTGATTCCGCAGAGATGAGAGAGCACCGCTGCCCAGCTGCCTGGGTCATTGGCACTGGCAGAGGGGTCACAGTGGCCTCAGTAGGGGCCCCGTCTCTTTCCTGTTCCCTCCTGCTCTTCTCTGAGACCTGCATCCCCAGTACCCAGAGGTCCCCTTTCCTCCCCACTCAAGACCACACACACACCAGCTTGGCTGTTAATCATTTACTTAGAACAAAGGTGGAAGCCTTTCTGTAAATGTTTTGGAACTTGTTCTACTGTGACATGGCTCTTACAGCTTGAACTTTCCCTAAACTTGTACCAAAATTCTTCTTGCTTCTGTTAAGAACTGGGTCTTCTTTTCTCCTTCCATGTATCATCTCAGTATTCCTCAGTATACACTAAGGTTGTTCAGAAAGCTCTTCCAGTGTTACCTCACCTCACCTCTCCTTAATTGTTGGCCACCTAGGACGGCGCAGTCCCTGACCTTTCCGTAACTGGCCCGCTATGCGGACCTGCAACTTTCAGTCCCAGCTCAGGACCTCCAGTGTGCTTCTTCCTGGGCCCAGAGCCCTTTCCTTCTGTGGCCATCCCTGTGGCTTCTACATGTCGATTAGCTCAAGAACTATCACCCTTGACTGTATTAGCAGATCACGGGGAGACCCAGGCAATGTCTCAAGCTTGCAGAAAGCCAAGCTAAGGGTGGCGCTGGGTTCTTTACGATGTCATGGCCCTGATCTCAGCAGAGTTCCAGGCTGCTCCGGCACTGTTTATTCCTGGCTTGAGCAGGAACGTACTTCAGGACTCCTTAGTGAAGGAGTGAGTGCCGGATGGCTGATTCCCTTCCACATTTCCGATCTACACTGGTCCCAAGAAAGTTGATGCCATGTGGTTGGCGGATGAATTAGAAAGTCTGAGTAACCCAGACATAGGTCCTGCGAGGTAATGATGGCAGACAGCTGTCCAGACAACTTGGGGAGCTATTTTTGCTTCTAGTATGATATGAACGAGTCAAGTTCTCTCTCTCTCTCTCTCTCTCTCTCTCTCTCTCTCTCTCTCTCTCTCTTTCACACACACACACACACAATTTCTCTTTTCTTCTTCTTTTGGTACAAGGTTTTATTACACAACTCAGACTCACAGTGATCTGCCTGTCTCAGCCTCCCCAGTGTTGGGATTATAGGCATGCACCACCAGACCCGGCTTTGGTGGCTGGCACAGTGTGCCCAGGGTTTGGGGGCTGGCATGGATGTGGTGCCAGGGATGGAACCCGAGTCTTTGTGCTTACCAGGCAGATGCTAAGATTGCTGAGCAATTTCCCTAGCCCTGAATGAGTCAAATTTCAATGAGCAAATACTATTGTTTGCCCAGGGTCAAACAAATGTGATATAATTGTGTGTTGGTCCTCTCCTTCATGGTGTTGGGAGGCAACTATCCTCATGATTCACACAATTGCTGTATTTGCCAGGATCTGTGTCACTAACCAGGAACCAGGTGTGGGGAGAAAGGGCAAAAGGTGGCACAGGGCAAAGCCCATGGCACCTCTGTGTCCTTACCACAGGCATCCACAAGAGGACGCCAGAGTATGCATGATCGCCCCCCACCAGGACCAGGGCGCTTCATCAGTGGTGTTTCAAATTTGCTTCCCAGGCTGATGGTGACTTCCAGGAGCTGACAGGGCCATTTTAACCTTCCTGCCACACCTCAATCAGTGTGGGTCGGTGGGCTTCGTGCTGATACTTAAAGATGCTGCTGTGTAGCTGGGAGTGCTGGTGCATACCTGTAATCCTAGCTGCTGGAGAGATTGAAGCAAGGATTCTAAGTTCAAAGCCAGCCTGGGCAATTCAGCAAGACCCTGTGTCAACATTTTTTTAAATATTTAAAAAGAGCTGAAGATGTAGCTCAGCACTTACTGGGTTCAAGCCCTAGTATATTTTAAAAAAGAAAAGAAAGAAAGAGAAAAGAAAAATAGTAGAAAGGAAAGAAGGAAGAAAAAAAGGAAGGAAAGGAGATAAAAAAGAAAAAGACCCAACTATGTAGCACCATTTCTGACCAATAGGAATCCTCTTCTTGGCTCCTGGCTCCCTCTCCTGCTCCCCCATCAATCTGGCAGCTATGGAATCTACCAGCTCTATCTTGAGAGTGCCTTTTTCTTTCTCTGGAGCTGGCAGGGAGGAGGACATGCCAGGGACGTGTCCTGCAGAGTCACACTCCAGATAACCCTGCTGCCACTCCACCCAGGGAGCCTTACCTGGCCTTCCACTGCTTCCTGGTTCTGGTCTGAGCACTTCCTTCACAATGGCACAAGAACAGGCAGGTGGAGCCCGTGGTGCAGCCAGGGCTGCCTGGGCTGGGCTGGGGGCTGTGCAGAGGCAGAGACCAGGGCTGTGCCCTTCAGATGAGCCCTGTGAGGTTGTGCGGACCCTAGCTTGTGGGACCCCAGAGGAGGAAGGCCCGCGGGAAGTGGGGTGGCACCACCAGAATCTGTTATGCTGTCTCTAGAAGACAGACAGGATGGACAAGTCCCTGGACATCATCTGACTGAGGCGCCCTGCCAACTGTTTCCTCAGAAAGGCCAATAACACCTCAGGACAGTAAACAGTGAGATAATGCAGGAGACAAGGCAGCAAATAGTATCAGGGCTTCAGAGAAATACCATCTGCAGATGAGGGAAACTGAGGCTCTGTGGGCAGTAGCTGCTCCCTGGAGGGCATTCTGGAGGGTGGAGACACACATGGATAAGGGCTCAGGGTGAGAGTGGCCTGGTCAGGCGGGTGGGAAGGTGGGGATGGGGTGGGGTAGTGAATCTTCCAGCCTAGTGGCCACAGGCCACACGGTGGCACTGCAGTGTTCAGAGACCATGAATAGTGACTGAGAGGTGAAACTTGGGGTCTGCAGAGCGGGGCCACCGAGGAGTTTCTATGGACTCCTCTGTCCTCCTGCCTTCTCCTCTGCCTTCCTCAGATGCATCTTGCTGCTCTGCCAGGTTAACTGGGAGAATTTTGATTTGGCAGTTGGTGCCTGCTTCCTCTGCTCGGCCTCACCTCACCTGTCTGGGATCTCAAGACCCTCACACTACTCCTCCTTCCCAGCATGAAGGCACTGTGCCAAGCCAGTCCTCCCTTTGACCTCTCATCCACCCTGAGCCCCCGGATCCCCCTGCTCAGGTTCCTCAGTTGATCCAGGGACTGTCTGCAGCCCTTACTCGATGTCTGCCAGAAAGGAAACCTGCCCAGCAGGCCCGTCTGTCGGCTGCCTTTTCCAGCTGTCTGAAGATTGTGTGGGATGGGGGCTGTAGTCCTTGTCCCCTTCCCACCCTCTCCCTAGGGCTGTAATCCCTCACCGCAGCCCTACTGTACCCCATCAACTCTTGAAGGCCATAGACCCCCCAAGA
Source organism: Octodon degus (assembly GCF_000260255.1). Classification (NCBI taxonomy): domain Eukaryota; kingdom Metazoa; phylum Chordata; class Mammalia; order Rodentia; family Octodontidae; genus Octodon; species Octodon degus. The sequence goes on along the minus strand of NW_004524585.1, from coordinate 13,823,189 downwards.
GCCTCTTGCTGCCTGCTGCCTGGCCGCAGAATCTCCCGGGTGTACCAGGCAGCCCTGCCAAGTCCTGCAGCGCCAGGTTGTTGAGTTGAGCTTCACTGTCCTGACCTGGCACTGGGCCCTCACTTGAAGTCTCTCTGCCCCTTCAGCAGAGTGGCTTTCCCTAGGCCAGTGAGGGCAGCCTGGGAAGGGCCCCATCCTGAGGGCTGCTAGGCTGGGGCATGCTGCCCTAACTGTGGGATCTATCCTCACTTGGATCTTTGTACCCCTACCCCAACTGCCCTGCTCCTCCTGGGAGAGAAGTTGCCTCCTGCCCCTTGCACAGCAGATTCTTTTTAAAGAATAGGGCTTCGGTGGTAAATGTGACATCTATAGGTGGATCACAGGGAGCGTCGCTCCTATTTGAGTGAAGAGACTTTGTTTCATCATTCCAATAACAAATTAAAAAGATAAAATTGTCATGTAGATAGAGCATTGCAGAAACCCTGTATCTATGCCTGATTGTTGCAATGTTTGCAAATCTGGAAGTGACTCCAGGAGCTTCCATATTAGGCTCCAGTACTGGGTCTAAGGAGTGGGCAGGATAGAGACCAGTGAGTCAGTTTAGGTGCAAATCCTTCGTTTTCTTCCCATCTCTCTGATCCTGGTTACACAATCAGTGTTTCTATTGTTTTTGTCCATTGTCACAGAGAAGCTGTTATTTTTTCCAACATCCACAGAAATGTAGAGAGGGAAACTGAGACAGAGCGTGAGACACGGACACACACACACACACACAGATACACAGACACACACGAGAATTTCTACACCAGAAACTGAGAGCAGTCCTATTGTCCAGAGCTCTTCTCTTTCAAATCATCAATGATGCAGAACCCAACTGCCAGTTGGAGACCAATTTGGGCCAAGGACCAGGAGATCCTGGGGTCTTGTAATGGGCACCACCCCTCTCGTATTGTTATTTCCCTAAATTCATGGTGTTTGTTGGATGGGTGGAGGCCCCAGGTCCCCAGCCTAGCCCTGCCCACACCAGAGGCAGCCTGGATGCTGTCGGCGGTGTCAGCACAGTGCAGGCCCCTAGGCAGTTTCTGGCCCCCTGCAGCTCTAGCGGTGCAGCTTACTCAGCCTTGTCTGGGTGGTGGGATGTGAAGGAGGCTCTCCAGGGAGGTTGGGCTGCAAGGGTAGTTAGCAGATTGTCCCTGGTGTGGATGGAGTTAAACCTTTCCGGGGACTATTTACTCCTGATCCTAAGTGACAGCTTGGGGAGGGAGAGTCACGTGGCCCTGAAATCCCCGCGGGAGCCCATGGAGCATGCCCAGCTGCTTCTGCCTGGGAAAGATGCTGGATCCTGCAGTAACCACAACAGCATCCTTTCCCCGCGCCAGGGACCTGCCAGACAGAGATGACTGATTAGATCAGCTTAGACCCTGAGCCCTGCTCCTGAGAAGGGGCCCCCCAGGGGCGGGGGAGGACGACCCCAGCCGGCCTGAGCTGGGGGAGGGGTGCCTTGGGCCCACAGTTATCGCTCTCAGCCGGATCACACCTCTGAAGCCAGCGGGTGAGTCTGTTTTGATGCATCAGATAGATGAGCGGGAGGAGGAAGAAGGCTGGGCTCTGGTCAGGGCTGGCTGCCGCGTGAGCCCGGGCTGTGTGCACTGCGGTACCACAGCCTTCCCAAGCCTCCGCCTTGGCAGCGTTACTCAGGATCGTGGATGCTGAGAATGCTAATTTTAGCCCTGTCTGTGCCCCCACCCCCTTCCACAGTCCCCAGGAAGGGCCGATGCTGTCTGAATTGATTACATCTGAATTGCATCCTCTGGGTGAGGACAGCTTTGGGGTCCAGCCTGGCCAGAACACACAGGCCAGCCCAACCCTGCGTCTCATGGGCTGGAAGGAATGAGTGACGGCCAGCAGGAGGAGAGGAAGGGGTCCAGGGTCAGCCTGGGTCACCCCCAGAGACCCATCTCTCAGTGGGATGGGCCGGAGCATACTTTCCTACTGGGTAGAGGCTCTGGGATTGGGGGAGGGGAGATCTGAGTCTGGGATGAAGATTCAGTAGGGAGCTCCTGCAGGTGCTAGAGCCTGGGATAGGACTGTGGGGAGTGGGGCACTGTGTTCATGATGGAGGCGGCTGCCTCTAGCTGAAAGCCCCAGGCTTATTGTGTGAAGGGAGGAAGGTTGGGAAGTGGCCAGAGAGAGCAAGGAGAGTTGGGTGGGGTGAGGACAGGGGAAGGGGAAGGAGGAGGGGGGAAGGGGCTCCTGGGAGATGCTCTCTGATACTGCAGGCCAGCCAGGGCCAGGAGAACAAGAGGTGGGTACCAGAGATGCAGGGAATGCCTGCCCCAGGGTGGGGGTGGAGGGTGAGCTGCAAGAGGTGGTGGGGAGGAGACAGTGGACTTGGTGACCCAAGGGAGTTGCAGCCTTCAGAACTGGGCAGTTTTCCTCAAATCCCTCTAGACCCCTCGCCCTCCATCTGGCAGCATGGGTGGTGCAGTCCACTGTGGGTCTCCTGCAGGCGGATGGCTGAGCTCTGGTTGGCATGACTCTGCCCCAGCCCCCTGTCCAGATGGCTGTGGGGCATTGCAGGTGCCTGCCCTGCAAATCCCCCAAATCCTGGCTTCCAGTTTGCAGTGGAGGAGCACAGGGCTGGGGAGTGGGCTGTGCCTGTCTAGTCTTTAGCTTCCACCTGGAAGCAGCTACATTTCAGCCTGTGTTGCAGGAGCAACACAGATCCTGGTGGTGGAATAGGGGCAGAGGGTGGTGGCAGGAGAGCCCCAGGGGTCCTGAGAGCACAGCCACAGGGCTTTCCTTGCAGAAACAAGTGAGTTTTTGTGTCTCTGCACAAGGGCGCAGTGAGCTGGGCTGCAGATATGAAGATATGAATTATTAAAAGTCCTTGGTTTCCCAATCAGCAGCGAGGTGATAAATGTGTTAGTGTGGGGTGTAATTAATCCTGTAGGGCTGCTGCATGGGCTGCAGACAAAGAAGACTTTTTTTTTTTTTCTTTTGCTAGTTCGGCTCCTTTTCCTTTTCCAAAGCGAGGTGATGGTGCAGGACGCATTACACAGATAATTACTTGCAGCAGCGTGTCTGCCTGGATTATTGAGTTGGATTCTTCCTGCTCAGTGCAAATGAAGTAATTATGGAGGAAGTCTAGGAGCCAGGGAGCCTGCCCTGGCCCCAGGCTGACATAAGAGCCACGCCTCCCCCGGCACACTGCAGCCCTAGTCTGCGGAGCTACCTCTGCCTGCCCCAGGGGGTGGTTTGTACTGGGCCCAGTCTGGGAGGTGTCAGCGGGTGCTGGCAGTGTAGTTCTCTAGCTGGTTTCCTCTCTGCCTTCCTTATCTGCTTGGTGTGACTTACTGTTGTGACATTAGGTGAGTTCACTAGCCCTGGTGCTGCCTGTCCATGTGGCCCCAGAGGCAGGGCAGGAGGAAAGGCGGGGGTGTGTGTGAAGAGCTGAGCTTGCCCGGCAGGTCACTGCTGTGGGAGCCCAGGATCCTTGTAGTGGGCTGAGGGAGATGGCCTGGGCTGGAAAGCAAAAGCGTTGAGAAACATTTAGAGTAAGTACAGACCAAAAGGAAGGAAGTATAGGAACCCCTCGGTTCAGGAGGGTGCTTGCGGGCACCCCTCAGACACTGCTGCATCCGGACTCAGCAGGCCCAGGGGAGCCTGTGGCCAGCTTTCCTTGGGGAATCCTGGGGCCAAGGCGCCCATCACCTCACAGACAGCTTCCTGCATGGTGGGAATGTTCTGCATTGAGTGCAAACCTGTTGTTCTCTGAGCCCCATCTTTGGCTCTGAGTCTTTGTAGCTGCCTCAAACATGACAATTTTCTCTTTCCTGGCAATGAAATGGATTTTCTAATGAGAATATCACGTATAACTGGTATGTGGACATAACATGTTTTACAGAACCATTTCTGTGTAGGACATTTAGGCTGCTAGCCTATTTTCCTTTTACAAATAAACACAATATAAACATTTATGGTCATGAAGTATTTTCTTTATTTTGGATAATTTCTGAAGGATGCATCTCAAAACATAAAATTAATGTAATAGAATACTCATTAAAAATTGTTACTCTCGGGGCTGGAGAGATGGCTCAGTGGTCTAAAGCACCTACTTGGAACAAGCTTGGCAAAGCACAGGGACCGCGGTTCAATCCCCCAGCACCACATGCCA
>NW_004524585.1:13806569-13818629 GCF_000260255.1 Octodon degus | reverse complement strand
TCATTAAAAAATTGAGCCAGATGTATATATTGTCACTTAAATATTTTTTCCATGTCATCAATATTCTCTTACAACATCCAAGTAGCTGTCTAGTATTTCATTATGCTCTGGTTGAGGTTTTTTTGTTTTTTGGTTTTTTTTTAATGGTTGAGTTTTTGACCCTTACGTCAAACCAGCTAATTCTAGTTTTTCACTTTTATGAACAATGCTCCCATGAACATATAAATATCTTAATTGTTATATGTATAATTTTTTTCCTTAAGCCACATGTTTAGAGGTGGAATTGCTGCATATTTTTAAATATTTGGACATATTTTACCAAATCCCTCACTGAAAAGCATGAATTTACATTCCCAGCAGTCATATCTGAGAATCATTTTGCGGCAGAGCAGGAGTGTTGTGCGTTGTAACATTTTTATGTTCTTGGCTTATTGTTCTTCATCGTTTCCATGCCTTTGATTTGTCTTCCTGTAGTAAGATAGAAATTTTTAAAGAGATGAGTTAAGTGTTTATATTTACAGCAATATATAATATATTCATTTAACAAACATTATGTTCAAGTCCTATATTTTGTAATAATGGAGATGCAAAAAAAAAAAAAAAGTAGGAGCAGGTTTTAGGGGCTGGGGAGATGGCTCAGTAGAATAAGCACTTGCCTGGTAAATGCAAGGGCCTGAGTTCACTCCCTGGTTCTGGAAAAAAAAAATGAAGGAGATACCACTGAGGGCCTTTATATTGAACTACATACCTGACTCTTTTTATTTTTGAGACAGGTTCTGAATTGCTCAATTGCCCAGGCTGGGATTGAGTTTGCAATCTTCCTGCCTCAGCCTCCCAGAATTCTGGGATTATTGGTGTATGCCACTGTACCCAGCTCTGGCTCAACCTTTTGATCTTTTTTTCATTTTTATTCTTTGGGTTTGTTTTTTGCTTGTTTTCAGACAGGGTCTAGCTATGTAGTTCAAGCTGCCTTTGAACTCATTGTGTAGCACAGACTGGCCTTGAACTTGCAGAGATCCTCCTGCTCCCCCCCCCACCCCCCCACCCCCGAATCAAGGATTGAACTCAGGCCTTTGTGCTTGCCAGGCAAGCGCTTATTCTACTGAGCTATCTCCCCGGCCCCAATCCTCCTGCTTTCAGCCTTCCTGAGCCTCTTTTATTTTTATGTATTTGGTATAGGGTCTCACTATACAGCTCAGACTTGTCGTGATCTTCTTGTTTTCAGACTCCCCAGCTCCCCAGTGCTGGGATTACAGGCATGCGCTACCATGTCTGGTCTCAGTGGCTGGCTCAGTGCATCCAGGGGCCTACACTGTGTGTGGTGCCAGGGATCAAACCCAGTCCCTGTGCTTGCCTAAGCAGGTACTTAGTCTACTGAGCTATCTCACCGGCCCTGCTTGAGCCTCTTGAGTTTCCTGGGTGCTACAATTACAGGCATGCGCCTCTACTCCAGGCCTGAACTTTTTTTCTCCATCCTCTGTTGTCAAATTTACTCAGTCTTTTAGATTCCCATGGACCCTCTTGGCACCTTTCCAAATTAGTATGAGCTTGTCTAGTACATTCTAGTCCTTTTTTTTTTTTTTTCCAGAACCAGGGATTAAACTCAGGCCCTTGCACTTGCCAGGCAAGCACTTATTCTACTGAGCTATCTCCCGGTCCCTAGTCTATGTGTCATTAAGAGAGCATTGATGGAAAGAAGGTTCATCTGGAATTTGAAGACACAGATTGAAACCCTGGTCCAAGAAGGGTATGGTGGCACAGGTCTATGTCCCAGCGCTGGGGAGGCTGAGGCAGGAAGATTGCCTCAAGTTGGAGGCAACCTGGGCTATATAGTAAGTTCAAGGCCAGCCTAAGCTAATTTTTTTGACCCTGGCTTAGAAAATTAAAACCAAACAGAATAGGTGAGGCTGGTCCACAGTAGTGGCTAGGACTTGTAGTAATTCGGTCTCTTTGTGTCTTTGTTTCCCAGTCTGACAACTGGGGTTAAGTATCACTCCCCACCTACTTTGTTGGTAGCTCGATGAGTAAACTGCAGGTCATCACACAAATGTTAGTTAATACAGAACAGTGCTTTAACTCACAGGCCAGGCAGGTGCTGTGGTGGGCTGGTGTGAAATGTGCTCAGGGGAGGGAGGATGGGGTGACAGCGAGCCCTCCCAGGTCACCCAATTCATCTTTGTAGACATGGTGTTTTTTTGGATTCAGGAAGTGGGGGTGGGGTCTGAGAAGGGGTTGCTCCCTTGCCCTGGCTTCAGCTGTGTCCTCTGGGCATTGGTTGAGTGCCACACCCGCGGGACAGCCTCAGCCCTTAGGGGAGGAGTCACGTATACCTACATACTCTGCCCACCATGGGGATCATCATTACCTGTGAAGACCATGCGTCTATAATTGCAGATGCCAGCGTGGCTTCTCAGTGGCCAAGTGCTTGCACGGTGGTGAGATCGTTTTCTGAATTTGGTTCCTGCCTCCTCATGACTGTCAGCGGCAAATCCAGTCTGTAGGTGAGCCCCAAACTGGAGCTACCTGGCTGGGAATGTGAATGGATTGAAGGAGAAGGAAAACCTGCTCGGGTGCGTTGGGGTGGGAGGGCAGTGATGGAGGCGCAGTGCCCAGAGACTCGTTAGAGTCATGGTGAGGTAGAGAAGCCAGGTGCCCTCCTAACCCAGTGTCCTTCCCCTTCTGAGTCTCAGTTTCCTCCTCTGTAGAATGAGAGTAGTAATTCCTTCACTGCCTCCTTCACTCAGGTGCTAGTGGGTTAATGTCAGAAGTGGGTGTGAATATAAAACAGTGGGACCCAAAGTTCCTTTATATAAACATGCTCCCAGTGCCTCAGACCACCGTTCCTTATCACTTCCTGGGTGCTAGACAGTAACCATCACTCTAGTGATACCCAGTGATTCCTGATTCCTTTATCTTTCATCCTGCCCATTCTCCCTGAGGCTGTGAATGATTTGAGGGCACTACTTAGCACTTGATAGGTGCTCCATGCATGTTGGATATATGAAGCTTTGGATGAGTTTGGGCCCAAGGACCAGGCACAGGTAGTCACAAGAAGGCCCTCAGAGGCTGTGGTGATGGGACATGTGCTCCTTCCTCTCCTCCCCTAACCCTCTGTGCCCTGGGCTCTTTCAGGGCAGGAGATGGTTCAATTTGCCTTGGTTGTGTTCGGGACATTGGGCACAGAGCCAGGTGCACAGCTGTGGTCTGATGACTTTTTGTCTGACTGAGATAGATGGAGTAACGTGGTAGACCGAGTATGAATTGAGACATGAGGAGTAGGAGTTGGAGTCTTGCTCCCACCTCTACCTCTGGACAGATATTTATTGTATATGGCAGGCAGGTCCTAGGTTGCAAAAATGGATTTTAAAATCACAGTCTGGTAAGGGGACATACAGTGAGTAAATGACTGCCCTGAATGTGATAGGCATATGCCACACATGTGGCTGGCCAAGAAGACTAGGCCCTCCTGCAGGGATCAGGAAAGAACCCTGAGAAAGAACCCTTAAGCTGTCTCATCTTGGCAGAGCATTTGAGGAGGGTTTTATGACCTCTCTGGCTCCTAGATTCCTAAGCTGTCCTCCCAGGAGACTAAAGCCTTGTTCACAGGTATGAAGATGAAATAAATGAATTAAAAGAAAATAAAGAAAACATCTGGCATCAAATAATCATTTAATAAATCTTAAAAATGTCTCCTTAAAGCCAATCCAGGCAGTGGCTTGGTCAGGGAAGGGCATGGGCCTGTTGCTCTAGAAATTTCAGAAAGTTAGTCCACACCTTTTGCCTTAGCACTGTGGCCTTGAACAGGTCCCTCAACTCCTGAAACTGTTGTATCTCCAAAGTGAGTTAATATGTTTGTTTGGGGGGAAATATATATATATTCATTTTGTTTTGTTTTGTGGATTACCTGAGAAACTTCACTCAAGGCAGCTAGGACATGCTAAGCATAGAACTAAGAAATAATAGCTCTTCCTTGTTATTTTTACCAACACATTTCAGAGAGAGAGAGAGAACCCACATCTGCATGGAAAGACATACATATTGCATGCGTGTCGACTCCCAGTGATGTTCACAAAGGAAGGAGCGTGAGGGGGCTCTGGCTAGGCTGAGTGTAGCCAGTGGCTGCTCAGTCTAAAAAGCTTCCTTGAGGAGCAGTGACCAGAACTCTGTGGAAAAGGTTGGAGGGATCAAATGCTGGTGACAGGGAGGTCAGCTGGGGTTCATGTTCTATGCTGGGGGAGCTGAAAGGTCCCCTGACAGCAGGAACTTAATTCTCTTTGGCATGTAGGCCTCCTGGCCTGAGCCAGTCCTGCCAGCAACATACCCGCTGCTCTGTAGCCTGGCTGGTCCCCTGACCTTCCTAAGCTAGGCAGCCTGGCGGCCATGCTGGGTTGCCGTGGTAACTGGCAGCCTCCCAGCTGGGTTGCCTGGGTAACAAGTTAACTGGTATTTGGGGGAGGGGGGTGGTGAGCTAGGGGGAATCAGTCTCAAAAGATGTGGGACAAGAAGAAAGACAATTTCCAGATGCCCCCAGTACAGCCTTCTCCTCTCTCCCTCTTAGGATTGGGAAAGCCAGAGAAAGGCAGGTAGGAGAAGATGCTGTGTGACTTATGCCCGTGTGTGTGGGTTTGGTGGTGTGTGTTGTCTTGGCTAGAGCAGGAAAGATATGTTGGGGGATGTAAGAGCTCTTTCCAGCCGGCAGCGAGAATAGCCTCTGGTCCTGTGGGAGATCCATGAGCCTTCCAAACCCAGATCTCAGCTGTAACCCCACCGACCGCCATATCAATGGAAACTCTCTGAGTGCTAGGTTCACCATCTATTCATTAGAAGGCAGACATGGACCGCTAGGTCACTGTTTGGTACAGCGCCCAGCACTGCCCATGGTGAGTTTCCCTCTTCTCTTCCATATTGATTGTCTCTTTGGTAGATGCTTCCCAGCCCATGAACTGCTTGTGGTGATGGTGCAGCATGGTCCAAGCCCAGTCGGAGCCGGGGACGGGGTGTGGGGGTGGGGGTGCGGGTGGTTAGAACTGTTGAGCCCTGGACATCTGGTCCTTTACTATCCCAATTATACAGGTGAGGTGATCTGTGGGAAGCTTACAGAGACAACCTAATTGAGATTTTTTTGTGTGTGTGGCAGCCACTGAAATTACATTTTTCACTACGATCTAGCAACATGTATATTATTGTTATACTAGCTTTATGGTGTATTTCTAGTCCACACTGGAATTCTTTCCTACAGATGGCTTTGGCCCTTGGGCTGTATTTCTTAGCCACGGGGGAGTTGTTACATTCAGTGTAAAGAATACTTGAGGGAGTGGCCGTGGGGCTTGGGCTTTCTCATGTCTCCTGCACTTCATGTCACCTGTTGGATCCTCACAACCTTCAACTGTGAAATACCAGAGGCTTGGAGGGTCACAGAGGCAGCAAGTCACAGAGTGCTGTTCCTGGCGCATCCCTTTGCTGAGTCTCAATGTGAGAACTGAAGGATTCTTCTGGTACAGAGAGAACCAGATCAAAAGCCCTAAAAGGATCTTGGAGGTCACCTCAAACTGAGGGACTGGAGCCATGCCTAGAGCCTTGGGCGTGTTGCCTCAGTATTAAGAGGTGAAAGTGAGGTGAGCTGTAGAAAGGTGAGGCAGACCTGAAGCCATCCAGGTGTCCCCTCCGTGTGAGGGGAGTGGGTCAGGGAGGAAGGCACAGAGCTGGCAGTCGGAAACTAACTGCTAGACAGCTGGGTTCTAGCCGGGGTCTTGGCCCTGCCTGAAGGCCTCAGGTGTCTGGGAGACATTTCTGGCAGGAAAACCTTTACCCAGTCCCCAAAGAAGTCAGTTTTGTCTTTCTCTGGTCTGATGACAGAGACACTAGTCAGGCTGCGGAGCACAGGCTCCATCACGGACTGGTGTTGCAGGGGGAGAGCTTGGCACCCAGAGGCTGTGATGAGAGGGGCAGGAGTGGCTCTGGAATACCAGGCAGAGTGCTGGCCCTGCACACACTTCCTGTGATAAAGATAAGACCTACAGTAAGAGCACCATATGGAGGAACCACACTGCTCGGTTCCATTTTCAACTACGCTGTGTGTATTTAGTCTGTTTCTCAGGCGCTGAGGAAGAGACTTTTCCATCTGGGTGGGGGAGGTTAGTAGATAATGCTGTCCCTCCCTTCCCAAGGGGACTTTGCCCTTTGCAAACAGAACAGGCTGGGTGTTTCTGGCAAGAGGCACTTCCTTTCCGTTTGGAGTATTCCCTTCACAGCTTTAGCTGCCCTGATTGGTGATGGGCTTACAGCACTGGGAGGGGCATGGTGGCAAGTTTGGGGGGAGAAGCTTGGATCTTATCTGTGTCCTTGTCCTTCTAAGGAAACAGCCCCCACTGACTTGCATGGCATCCCTTCCAGCCGTAAGAATGAGAGCAATTAGAGGGGTCTTTCTGGCCTGGCTCTTGGTTGGATATTCTAGGCTCTTGGTCCCTTTGTAACTTGTCAGTTACAAAGCTGTGATGAGAGGGGCAGGTGAATCAAGCAGGCTGAGTAGAGGCTGGGGAGATGGTGTATTTCCCATAATGAGAATGGCACTTTAAGATCATGCCCAGAGGGCGAGGAGGTTGCTCAGCTCCTAAACATGAACCTATTCTGGCTGTGAAGTTGGGTGAGTATCTTTCTTGCCAGCCTTTATCTCTGCATTTGTGTACTCTGCCTTGGTTCTTTTTTTTTTTTTTTTTTTGCGGAACCGGGGATTGAACTCAGGCCCTTGCGCTTGCCAGGGAAGCACTTATTCCACTGAGCCATCTCCCTGGCCCTCTTGGTTCCTTTTTTTTTAAAAAAAAAAAAAAAAATTGGTACAGGTTCTCACTATGCAACTCAGACTTGTAGTGATCCTCCTATTTTCAGCCTCCCCAGCTCTGGGATTACAGGCATTTGCCACCATGCCCAGTCTTGGTGGAAAGCTCAGCACTCCTGGGTGAGGGGCTAGAGTGGCATGTGGTGCCAGGGATTGAACCTGGTCCTTGCACTTGCTTAAGCAGGCCCTTAGTCCACTGAGCTATCTCACCAGTCCTGAGGCAGCTTCCCTTTACCCCCTTTCATCTATGGAGAAACTATTTTTGAGATATTGAGCCACTTATGAAAGTCACACTGGGAGGTGGGGAGGAGTCAAAATGGAAATGTGTGGCTCTTTTCCTAGTTCCTTCCCAGGTCCTTTTATTGCCCCTCTTTTGGCCCAGGCGTGGAAGCCAGCATACTGGCCAGCCAAGCCACCATACCACCCTTCACCAGGGGAAGCTCATCTGTGCTCAGGGCTGCCCCCCTGGCCTCCTTCCCCAGCTCCCAGACCCTGTCCTGGAAGAGGCAGGTAGTGATTGTGTGGCCTCCAGCAGAGAGGGGTGAGCCATTCGTGTAATCAAATGCATCTAGCAACAGCTGTCACCTACCTGTGGTCTGCTCTAGGAGACTCTTTGGACCATGCAGAAAGAAAGTCCTGAGAAGCCAAGGCAAGGCTTAGGGCAGAGGTGCGGTGGTGTGAGATCCAGAGACCAAGCCTAGAGCCAGGGCTTGCAACCTCCTCCCATGCATGTGGCCAGCAGCAGGGCAGTGGCTCTTCAGCAGCCAGACCCTCCTCTAGCTGCAAGGTCTCCCTTGAGTCCAGAAATCCACGCTCATTTACACCTGACTAGTCGTGCACACCTGCAGCGAGCCGGGTGGGCTTGCCTCAGTCTCTTCCTCCTGGTGCCATATGCTCACACCTGCCTGCTCTTGCTCCTTGACCCTGGGGCCATGGTCACTTTCCCTGAGTGTTTCCATGTGAGAGTGGATAGTGACTGGGCTGCTGGATGAGCTGCCCCTGGTTACATAGTTCAGCAGAGAATCACGATGTGCCCCACTGGGTTTTTGTGGGGACACCTGGCCCAGAGGAGGGGGAAAACATGGGGTTGGGGTGGGGGAAAAGAGATCCATTGAGATGTGTCTCATGGGGGCAGATTTTAGACCTGAAGGAAGCCAGAAGAAGAGTGAGGCACTGTAGCTTCTGGAAGCCACACAGAAGAGGTGGGGAGTGTGTCATAGTGGGACAAGAGAAAGCCCTGAGGGACAGGGGCTGTGTGGCTAGGAAAGGAGCCTGGTGGTGGTGGCAATAAAGCTAAATTCAGGTACCTTCTGAGGGGCAGCATTGGACCAAACTGCTTCCTCATTAGGAAATTCCAAGCCCACACCTATAAATAATCCCAGCACCCAAGAGGCTAAGGCAGGAAGATTTCAAATTCAAAGTCAACTCAGGCAATTTAGCAAGACCTTGTCTCAAAATAAAAATTTATAAAAGGGCTTGGCATGTCCAATGCCCTGGGTTGAATCCCCAGTACCTGGAAAGGAAAGGAAAAGAGAGAAGGGAGGGGAGGAAGGGAGAAGGAAGGAAAAGGAGAATGGAGAAAGGAGAAAAAGGAAAGACCTCTTGATTGCGCAATGGATTTCTCAGATCATATGATACAAGAACCAAGGGCAAAGCCAATCAACATTTACTAAGCTGTATTTTTAAATTGACCTTTTATCAGCTGAAATGGTAAGAAATAGAGGTTGTTCTGTAATAGTTCATCTGCATATTTGTTCTAGCTGATAAATTTATATTTCCTCACAGCAATTAGAAATTACCTGCTCAGTTTTTTTTTTTTATTAGTGTACATTTGTAATATGGAACAGCGGTGCTCGTTGTGAGGAATTGCGCGTGCCCAGCCCCATCATTTTCAGCTCCTCGCTTTCCTACCCCTTCCCACATTCCTGTTCCCCACCGCCAAGGGGCTACCTTCTAGTTTCCTATCTTTCCTTTATTGTGTTCATTTATAGTTTAGGTTTCTTATGTAAGAGAAAACATGCAATATTGCGCATTCTGAGCCTGGTTGGTTTTGCTTAGTGTGATGATCTTAAGTTCCATCCAATCTTCCATTGGTGACAGGGTATCATTCTTCTTTATGGCTGGGTAATATTTCATTGTGTATACTTACCGCTTTTGTTTATCTCTTCTTCTGTTGATGGACATCTAGGCTGTTTCCAAAGCTTAACTATTGTCAGTTGTGCCATTGTAACTGTACCATTATAAACATGGCTGTACATGTTTTAGTGTGTCTTTAATTCTTTTGGTCATATACCCGGGAGAGGTGTAGTTGGGTGAAATGGTAATTCTGGTTTTATTTTTTAAGGAAACTCCATACTGATTATTTATTTATTTATTTATCTCACTATATACAGTTCAGGCTGGTTCTTTTTTTTTAAAAAAAAATATTCATTTGGTACAGGGTCTTGCTATGTGGCTTGAACCCATAGTGATTGTCCTGTCTCAGCCTCCCCAGTGCTGAGATGACAAACATGAACTTGGGACTTTGTGCTTGCCAGGCAGGTGCTTAGACCCACTGAGCTATCTCCCCAGCCCCCCAGGCTGGTTCTTAAACTCACTCTGTAGCCGTTGCTGGCCTCAAACTTGTGATCCTCTTGCTTCAGCCTCCCACAGGCTGGAATTACAGGTGTGCACCATCACGCTGGGCCATTTGTTGATTCTTGATATTATTTCCTGTGCTACTGGAGTCCTCTACAGGAAGTCTCTGCCTATGCTTATGATTTCAAATGCTTCTCTTATTTTATCCTCTAACAGTTTCAGTCTCTTTTTATATGTAGGTCTTTGGTCCATATTGACTTGATTGTAAAACAGGTGGCAGATGGGGATCTAATTTCAATCTTTGGCAAGTAGATATCCAGTTTTCCTAGTTCCATTTGTTAAAGAGGTGGTCTTTTCTCTAACATATGTTTTTGGTTCCTGGTCAAAAGTCCAATGGCTGGCTAGGTATGGTGGCACAGGCCTGTAATCCCGGCACTTGGGAGGCTGAGACAGGAGAGTTACTGAGCTCGAGGCCCAAGGCAACATGGTGACTTCAAGGCCAATCTGCATTACGTAGTGAGATCCCTGTCTTAAAAAAAAAAGTCAATGGCTGTAGGTCATGGGCCTGTCCTGTGTGTTCTATTTTATTCTGTTGTCTACATTTCTTTTGCAGTACTGTGAATGGAATCCAGGGGCTTCAGACTGAACAACATTCCCAGCCTTTTTTTTTTTTTTGTGGAACCAGGGATTAAACTCAGGCCCTTGCGCTTGCCAGGCAAGCACTTATTCTACTGAGCCATCTCCCCAGCCCCAATTTAAAAAAAAAAATGTTTTGACAAGATCTTGCTAAATTACAGAGTTGCCCAGACTAGGCTTGAACTTGCAATCCTTCTACTTCAGCCTCCCAGAGTGCTAGGATTATGGGAATATGCCCACATGCCTAGTTTACATTTCTGTTTTTGTGCCAGTACTGTCTTGTCTTTGTAACTTGAAATTGAGTGTGGTGGCACTTCCGTCTTTGCACTTTTTGCTCAGAATTACTTTGGCTATTTGGGTCTTTTATGATTCTACATACACTTTAAAATTATCTGTTTTTAGATTAGTGAAGAGTGTTGTTGACATTTTCATAAGGATTGCATTAAATCTACAGAACACCTTTGATAATATTGCCATTTTCATGATATTAGTTCCAATCAAGAGCAAGGGATGCTTTCCCTTTTCTAATGTGCTCAATTTCTTTCTTCATGTTCTGTAATTGTCATCGTAGAGGTCTCTGCCCCTCTTGTGTAGATTGATTGCTGGGTATTTCATTTGTTTTGAAGCTATTGTAAATGGAATTGTTTTCTTGTTTTGTTTTGTTTTTGTTGTTGTTGTTGTTTTGTTTTGTTTTTTCTTGGTGGGTTCATTATTGGAATACAGAAGCCTATTTATTTTTATGTGTTTATTTTAGAAGTGACTCTGCCCTCAGCCCAAATCATTCCCTGAGCTGATACTTCCTCCTCCTGAGGTATTTCTCCTCCTCCTAGTTTGGAGCCAGGATTCCATCCCCCCAGCATTAGCTGAAGGGTTTCCAGGGTGGAATTGGATCATCTCCTGTTGGTCCTCATCTACCTTCCTTCAAGCAAATGTGGCGCTTATCACTTGCTTCGGGGGGATAACACAGTTAAGGTTTGGTCCACAGGACAATTTAGGTTAGAAAACACTGACACTTTTACAAACATCTTAGAGTTGCCTCTGTAGATCTTTAATATTTCTTTGGGAAGGAATGAGCTATTTTTAGCCATCTTGGAGGAGGTTGTCACTCCCACAAGAACATCCTGAGATAACAGGTAAGGAGAAGGCGGAAGTGTCACCAGCAGTCAGCAGCTCACTTGAGCACTTCCCACAGTCCTCCCTGTGGCTCAATTTATAGGCGTCCTGGCCAAGTTGGAGGGTGGCTATTGCTGTCACGTCCTCTCCATCCCACACAGCAGCATCAGCAGGCAACTCTGGGCTACATGTAGCTTGTTACAAACGCTGTGTGCCAGGTGTCAGTTTGTTCTTCCAGCTACAGAGACCAAGACAGCAGAGAGAGTTAGTGGCTCCTCCTTGAAACTAGTCTTGCTTCTAGTTCAGCTTCCTCCCGAAGAGCAAGAGCTATCCCCTTTCCCGAAACCCAGGCGTGGGATCAGCCAGCAGCCACTCAGAATCCCCAGTGATGAGGAGCACTGCCTTCTTCCACAGATGGATGGCTTCCGCTTGTACCACTCCTCAGTGCCGAGCTCAACTTCCCCCCTTCCATGCTTTGGTTCTGGTTCAACATCCTGCCATCCTTTTCTGGGCTCCCCTTTTCATCATTATTTTAAGAGTCAGGCAAATGTTGAAAGACATTTCCCATATACTATCATGGGAAAGATGCAGGCTCTGGCGTGTTGTCTGCTGAGTTTGTGCCTGGCACCATCCTTACCAACTGTGTGACCCTGATTATAATCCTTGCCCTCGATGGGCCTTAGTTTACCCTTCTGTACAATGAACCTGATGATAGTGCTTAGCCTCACAGAGGTTGTTGAGAAAGTTAAACAAGTTAATATATGTAAAAATCTTAGAATATACCTGGCAATGATAAACATCAATATTTTCAGAAAGGAGCCAGGGAGATGGCTCAGTGGAATAAGCACTTCCCTGGCAAGTGCAAGGGCCCGAGTTCAATCCCTGGTTCCGCAAAAAAA